>NC_053498.1:78491656-78746656 GCF_905171775.1 Rana temporaria
CGATGCGCAGTCGTATCTTTGTTTTGTATCCACAAAACAAGATACGACTGAATGTGGGCTAGATCCGACTGACGTAAGTCTTAGTACGCCGTCGGATCTAAGGTGCATATTTACGCTGGCCGCTAGGTGGCACTTCTGTTGATTACTGCGTAGAGTATGCAAATTAGCTAGATACGCCAATTCTCAAACGTACGTCCGCCCGGCGCATTTTTTTACGTCGTTTACGTAAGGCTTATTTTCGGCGTAACGTTACCCCTGCCTCTATGAGGTGTACGCAATGTTAGGTATTGACGTCGGGACAGCATCGAATTTCCAGTCGTTTACGTTGTTTGCGTAAATCGTTCGCGAATAGGGCTTTGCGTAAGTTACGTTCACGTCGAAAGCATTGACTATTTGCGACGTGATTTTGCGCATGCGCACTGGGATACGTCCACGGACGGCGCATGCGCCGTTCGTAAAAATCGTCAATTACGTGGGGTCATACCAGATTATCATACAACACGCCCACTCCAAGCCTACTTTAAATTACGCGGGCTTACGCCGGCAGATTTACGTTACGCCGGCCCGCATATGGGAGCAAGTTCTTTGAGGATACCCTAGGAGCCACTCTGATTTACGGCGGCGTAGCGCATATGAGATGCGCTACGCCCGCCTAAATATAAGCCCGTTTTTGTGGATCTGGCCCTAACTGTCTCCAGCTTGCGGATGGCACTGTGCATCTCACTGCACACACAGACCAAACAATCCACAACCTTTTTTTTTTAAGCCTATTACAACACCCCCCTCCCCCATTGGAATCCATGCATGTAGACCAGGGGGCAATTATGAACAAGCCGCCACTGCATCTTACAATCTGATTGTACAAACTCATTTAGATCTACCAACAAGTATGTAGTACAAGAACTTGCCTGATTGGATACAAATTGGACAGTTCAAGTACTGTATGTATTAGCGTATAACACTCACTTTTTTACCCTGAAAATAGAGGGTAAACTGTGCCTGCGTGTTATACGCAGGGGGCTATGGAAAGTTTTTTTTTCTGAAACTTCCCTCTTAAAGTTAGGGTGCATGTTATACGCCTGTGCGTGTTATACGCCGATAACTACGGTAGGTCCTTTTCATATTATATTGTTTTTGCAAGTCTAAAATCTACAAAGGTTGTATAGTCGGATTGCGCCATGTATGGTGACCTTGACTCTTTTGGCTGGGAAAAACCTAATGCCTGCTTTTCTGTTTTAGCATTTGCGTCACAATAAATATTTCTAAGTGCTAAGTTTGTTTAAATCAAATGGTAAAAATGCAAAATAAATAAAACTAAAATTCCAAGTTCTAGGACAACAAAGTGAATAAATGTTCCAGAGTCAGAAGTATTGCACCCGTAATTTTGGTCTGCTTGTGTGTGTGTGTGTGTGTGTGTGTGTGTGTGTGTGTGTATGTTTAATCCTTTGACTGGAATAACAAGTTAGATTTATTCATTTTCTCTGTGCTTGAAACCACGTCATCTCTTCTACGTGTGTACAAAGTAGGGTATCTGGGCATTTGCTCCAAGGCCTTATTTCAGCGTGCCCGTCAAGTGGATGAGTGGAATAGATCTTCAAAGGGCTGCCGAGGGCCACGCCTGTTTTAATTCCAGAAAAATATTCTAGCACCTTTGTGATGAACAGTATATAATTGCTGTTTACAACAGATTATCTCAGAAAGGGGCTTTAAAGCATCGACTGAAGAGCTCAGGAAATGTTCAGCTACAAAATGATGTAGTGAGATCGTCCATCAACTAAAACAGCTAGGCACTCATTGGGCCAGATCCACAAAGAAGTTACACTGGCGTATCTATTGATACGCCACGTAACTTCCAGTTTGCTCCGGCGTATCTTTGTTTTGTATCCACAAAACAAGATACGCCTGAAGCTGGGCTAGATCCAACTGGCGTACGTCTTAGTACGCCTTTGGATCTAAGGTGCATATTTACGCTGGCCGCTACTAGGTGGCATTTCCGTTGATTTCCGCGTGAGGATAGAAAAACAGCTAGATACGGCGATCCACGAACGTACGTCCGGCTGGCGCATTTTTTTACGTTGTTTCCGTAAGGCTTTTTTCGGCGTATATTTTCCCCTGCTATATGAGGCGTATCCTATGTTAAGTATGGACGTCGTTCCCGCGTCGAATTTTGAAAATTGTACATCGTTTGCGAATAGGGCTTTGCGTAGAATGTCATTCACGTCGTAAGCATTGGCTTGTTGCAGGTTAATTTTGAGCATGCGCACTGGGATACCCCCACGGACGGCGAAATGTCCTTATTTCTTCTGAGAAATCCTCACTTCCTGTTCTTCTGTCTGTAACTACCCACAGTAATGCGAGGCTTTCTCCCTGGTGTGGAGTGTCGTGCTCGCCCCCTCCCTTGGAATACAGGAGAGTCAGGACGCCCACTAACACACAGATCCTTTTATCTGCAACGTAGAGAGCGTCCTGACTCTCCTGTAGTCCAAGGGAGGGGCGAGCACGACACTCCACACCAGGGAGAAAGCCTTGCATTACTGTGTGGAGTTAGACAGAAGAACAGGAAGTGAAGATTTCCCAGAAGAAATAAGGACATTTAAAAGCAAAATGGAAGGATGAGGTAAGTGAAGAAGGACTTTATGTTTGCAACCCCTTTAAGTGGGCCACTATGCCCTTTTCACCCCCTAATGGAGATCACCCCCTAAGGCGATTCAGTTCGCATGTGTTGCGCTTTACAAGTTTCTCACTCACTCAAAGAGGGAAGTTAATGGGATCGGGGCGAATCAATGGTGTTAATTTACTCTCCGCTGATATATAAGATAGAAAGTTAAGTTTAAATGATGTGAAGAGGATTTATGGTCTATTGTTGTTTTTTTAAGACTCTTGTCATTCTTTTTTCTGTACAAAAGAAAAAAATCGAAAATAAAGAAATTGGGGGGGGGGGAAAATGTAAATCTGTGAAGGTCACAAATGGTTAAAAAAACACTGATTTTACATGCCTACCTATTGATTAAATACTTTCTAGCCTGTAGAATCCAAGGCTGGAAAATAGAAAGCAGAATGTTTTTTGAGTGGAAATGATGCCATCTACTGGTGAACTGTCAGACTGGAAATGCAAACTTTTGGAAAACATTCGGTTTCTCATAAGACTTAAAACCTACTGAAATAGAGAACCTAAACATAAAACTACAAAGATCTACAATTCCTGTAGTCCTGACTTACAGTTTGAACAATAATTTGCTGTGATAAATTTTTAGGATATGCAGATTGCAATCAGGATGTAGGAGCTGCACGATGGTATGACATGTTTCACACCATGTTTTTGTTTTTTGTTCATTCCTTTTAAAGTGTGTATTTCCATGTTTGCAGCCAAATTGGATTGACAACTCTCACACTATAATCCAAGGGGCCATTTTAATATCGTACCCTTCAGCAAAGGACAATCACAAGAGAAGATGACCCCCCTCCTCCACCCAACCAGTGTCAATCAAACACCTACATCAGTCACACAGAACCCTCCGACATCTGAGCCGTAGAGTCATTCCGCAGCCATTTGGACCACACTTCCCACCACATCCCGAAGCCATTTGGACCACATGTTGTCAAACTTTTTAGGGCAGTCCCTATACTGTATCTTTCCTCCGCATTTTCAGAGAGAAAAACAGGGGCAGGCTTCACAGTTACTGGTCACTGTGGTAGCCAGTCGGAGGATATAACAGTGATCAGGTGACCCAGCATCGGGAGTTCTGGGTCCTGATCGTTAGTACAGGACCTGGGGCTCTCTGTGCTGGGAGCTCTCAGCACACAGACAGATATGCATATATGCGGCCCCACAGAAAAAAGCCCAGTCCAGTGAGGCTGCATATATGTGTTGTGTTAAAGCTCATACAGTGTAAAATATTACAGCAAATCCCCTTACTAAAAGCCAGTTAAGCCGGTCATAGATGGATCAAAATCCAGCCAGCTCATCAGGCACCGGAGGACTTTTCTTCCATGTATAGGCAAGGATGTTGTAAAGAACTCAATCTGCCGATTAACATCTGTACAACTACCCTGTCCAGTTTACTCTGCTCGATCAGCACCGCAGGTTATAGCCAGCAGCGCAAACAAGTGTCTCCCCACTGTCAGAATACAACAGCTCAGCAGCAGGAATATCCCATCCACACATTCGATAATAGTGTTGACATAGAGTTTAAAAAAAAAAAAAAAAATGATTAATCGGTGGGCTTTGTTATTGTTCTGTATTATGCCTTAGGCTGATGCCAGATGGGCATGTCAGGTGCAGGAGACAAATCACCAGCAGGAGGATTGCTTAAGACTACCCCTATAGAATCACTCCTTCTGTAGCCAGATGCATCGAAATGTCACTCTTTGCTGTCCCAAACACTGCTGAATCTCATTTTCCAACAATGGGGGTGACCTCTCTCTGCCTAAAATCCAATGGGTGTAATTAAATTGTAATGCATTAATGTAATGCAATACCTTGGCTATCATTTGAGGAACAATCTATCCTACCATATCACCTTCAAGGCCTTCTATGGTCCAAATCCATTAAAGCGGAGGTTCACCCGCACATGACACTTTTTCCCCTTAGATTCCTGCTCGTTTTGTCTAGGGGAATCGGCTAGTTGTTTTAAAATATGATCTGTACTTACCGTTTACGAGATGCATCTTCTCCGCCGCTCCCGGGTATGGGCTGCGGGACTGGGCGTTCCTATTTTGATTGACAGTCTTCCGAGAGGCTTCCGACGATCGCATCCATCGCTTTACGATTTTCCGAAAGAAGCCGAACGTCGGTGCGCAGGCGCAGTATAGAGCCGCACCGACGTTCGGCTTCTTTCGGCTACTAGTGACGCGATGGATGCGACCGTCGGAAGCCTCTCGGAAGACTGTCAATCAAGAAGGAACGCCCGCTCCCGAAGACCCATACCCGGAAGCCGACGGAGAAGATGAATCTCGAAAACGGTAAGTACGGCTCATATTTTAAAACAACTAGCCGATTCCCCTAGACAAAACGAGCATCCATCTAGCATCCATCTAAGGGGAAAAGAGGAAAAAAAACATAATTGGGTGAACTCCCGCTTTAAAACTCCAAAAATTGGCCACCTCAACAAAGTGGTACATCAGGATTTGTTATTATGGCACAGACATAAACATAAATGTAATGTTTCTTCAGAGATTCCCCCCCTAGCCTCCTTCGTTGGGGACCCCCTTTTTACCCCCCCAGACCTAAACTCAAATCAATATGCTTTATGGCGTCTCCTCAAACTATCTAATCTAAAATCACTCACAAAAAATAATACTTTTCGTACATTCTCAGATTTGCAGTCAGAATATAACCTCACAGGTACTGAACTATCTGACTACAATAATATCAAGCTTTTTTACCAAAATAATTACCTTCTCACCCTCCAATCCCCTTTCACGATATTTGAGCAAATTTGTCTTACATCTCCTCGCGATAGAGGATTAATCTCCAAAATGTATAGGGACCTAAATGAACACAATATACCAGACAAAACACGTCAAATGTCACAGTGGGAATCGGATCTGAATGAGTCCTTCTCCACAGAACAATGGGACACTATGATTAACAACTTACGAAAGTGCACAAAGGTGGCCTCCATCAGAGAATCTGCCATTAAACTCCAATACAGGTGGTACCTCACCCCAGACAAAATTAATTCATTCTATCCAACAGCCTCTTCCCTATGCTTCAGAGGATGCCCAGACCAGGGCTCCCTTTTACACACTTTCTGGGATTGTACTCACCTCAAAACCACATGGCAAATAGCTATAAATAAAATAGAACAAATTACAGGTAGAAGTATTGTACTGACTCCTAAAATGTGCCTCCTTTTCTATCCTATTCCAGATATCCCTATAGCCCACACTAGGCTAATACACACGTTGTTCAGCTCAATACACTGGGCCATAGCCCTTAACTGGCGATCCTCTACTGTGCCATGGTCCCAAATTATGAATCGCATGCAGACCATCAAGCTATCAGAACACATTCATCACACCCTATTTGACACTATGGACACATATGATAGAAAATGGAAACAGTGGGATCTTTCCCTGCTGATTAATTGAACTACAAGTTGATATGATTGGCCTTTTAATTATTGTCAACTTCATTAGGTTTTTATGCCTTTACAATAGATCATCAGTGATTGTATTATACTTCACTTAGAACGTTCCCTTGACTTCTACTGCTGACTTTTAATAAATGGCCACTTACCTGTCCAGCGCGCCCTCGATGTCGGCAGCAGAAGACGAGCAATTGCTCGTCTCTCTGCTGCCCCCGCCGCCATCCTCGGTGAGGAAATAAGGAAGTGAAGCCTTGCGGCTTCACTGCCCGGTTCCCTACTGCGCATGCGCTAGTAGCTCAGCGCTTTCCCAGTGGTCCCCGCTGTCTCCTGGGACCAGTATGTTTCCCAGAAGGCAGCAGGGGGGGGGGCTTGAAGTTGCGTGAATCCCGTGGGAGTCATTTCCGGAAGTGGGTGCAAATACCTGTATTATACAGGTATCTGCACCCCCCTCCCCCCTGAAATGTGCCAAATGTGACACCGAAGGGGGGGAGGGTTCCGAAAAGCGTTCAGTTTTTGGGTGGAACTCTGCTTTAACATTTCTCTACAATTTCCAAAATCAAATATGTTGTTATTTATGGTATTGAGGCAATGCTGTATCCTGGCCTAGGCCAACAAGGCCCAGGCCTAGGACAGCACTTTGCATGGGGGCAGCACAAAAATAGCCCCCGCCGGCTTGCACTACACTGTTGGGGAAATTAGTCTAGCGCCCCCATAAAGCGGCCCCAGCATTCCGCAACTGTGTGTGTGGGGGGGGGGGCGGCTTCTAATTTTGACTGTCCTATCATCCTGGACCACAAACCTTCCTCACTGTGCTATGTTTCTGTTGCACCATTGGCATGGTTATATCTTATTAGCCCTCTCAATAAAATTATCAGAAATTTTTGCTTAAAGTAGAACTATAATCAACACTTTTTCTCT
Source organism: Rana temporaria (assembly GCF_905171775.1). Lineage (NCBI taxonomy): Eukaryota > Metazoa > Chordata > Amphibia > Anura > Ranidae > Rana > Rana temporaria. The sequence goes on from NC_053498.1 coordinate 78,498,667, forward strand.
CATTTTGGAGTAAGGGAGGGTTATAACCCCTGTCAGTTTTTATTTTTTACCATCCCTGTCCAATTGCGGAGATTTCCCTTCACTTCCTGCCCCATAGCCAAACAGGAAGTGAGAGAAAAACTATGCAAATTAAGGGAATCCAATGCCCCCCCCAGGGCCCTCAGAACTAGTGTGCCCCCCCCCCCGAAAATTTCTTTCTGGGCGGGTCTTAAAAAAACAGGGTGTGACCTTGACAGGAAGGGGTGGGTCATTTTACAATTAGGAGGTGCAGAAGTTTAGTCAGGCCTAGGGCAGCACAAAACCTAAATACACCACTGTATTGAAGTATGAACATGCACTACAGACTAGTGTACATTTGGAAGTCATATTTTAATTTAGTTTTAGTCTTGGTCTATATTGCATTTTAGGTTTAGTCGTATTTTAGTCATCTCAATTGTTTTAGTCGACAAAATTCCAGCGGCTGGGTTACTTCGTCATTGATCTATTTTTATTTATTTTTCTTGTAAGGTGTCGACGGATCGATGTTTGAGATTCTTCCACAGTCTAACTCGCTTCCAGTTTTGCACCCCTGCAAGCTTTGCTCTCATGATTGGAAACCCTGCATCTGCTCATATCGTCTAAGCTTGGAATGGATACCATGCAGCCTGAAATATTGCAAAAGTCGGGATTCATCGGGCAAGACCACTTCTTACAAGTGTGGCATCCGCAGCTGCCAAAAAGGCTACAGCTTCCACTTCTATGTGCCCCAGAAACAGCTATGCCTGTGGGACGAAGAGACATAGCAATGTCCGTTTGTAGCTTGTATGTACACCATTGTGCCCAGAAATGAAAGAGGACCACAACTTCTTGAGATCCAACAAGTGCATTTCCCTAAAGTTACTTCTGTACTGTGAAACTTTAGGATCTGGTAAGAAGTAGACTCTGCACATTCACCTTACTTTTTGTTGAGAAGAAACAGGCTTATCTATTTTTTTTAATTGCACAATGACTGAACCTTCTCAGCACTCCTTAATGTGCCTTATCACAAATATGAATTTTCTTCAACTCCAATAAGTATCTTATCAAATGTAGGTACCGACCTCTAGTGGGACTTTACTGAAACAACCAGTATTAAAAATAAACTAAAAACTGTGAATATTTGGGAATTAACCCTTCCCTTGTCAACAGGACCAGTACTTCATGCCACAATGCCTTTTCCTGGTCCCTGTGGCAACAATGGGTTAAATACTTCCTGTGCCTTCATTTAATATGATGTATTTTGATATAGTTCAGATATTTTTTTTTTCTATGAAGATGCCTTTTTTTGTATGAAAGAAAGGTGAAAAGAAACCTTTTGAACAAAATATTTATCATTTGTAAAATAAATAAAAATGATTTTTAAAGTACGTTGTGTGCCATTGGCTTGCTTTTAAAGTTTATTCTGCTGCTTTTTTTTTCCAATACATTTCATGTCCGTGGAATGGTAGAAATTATGGGGTTAATTTACTAAAGCTAAAGAGTACAAAATCCAGTGCAGCTCTGAATAGAAACCAATCAGCTAGCAGTTTTGTTCTGTTTGTTTTTTGTGCTATAAAAGAAAAAAGTGGCATTATATATGCTATTTCTAGATCTTAAGGGCCGACTTGCATATAGTACTATTACATAGACATAAATAAAAAAACGAACCAATAACATCATAGCCATGTCCCCATCCTAATGTAATATTAAGCCCAAAAGCAAAAAATTTATTATATGGCAGCTTACCAATTCTTAGTTGTGTAAACACAAATCCCTGTCCTCAGGAGAGGAGAAACAGATTGTGTTCCTACTAGGGTTGTCCCGATACCACTTTTTTAGGACCGAGTACAAGTACCGATACTTTTTTTCAAGTACTCGCCGATACCGATACTTTTTTAAAATGTGTCCCCAAATGCAGCCATGTCCCCCACGAATGCAGCCATGTCCCCCACATATGCAGCCATGTCCCCCATATATGCAGCCATGTCCCCCCACATATGCAGCCATGTCTCCCCATACCTAGATGCCGCCGCCTAGTTAATCAGCATGCGGGGAACATTACAGCTTTCATTTGAATAGCTGTCTGTTCCGCGCCGCGTATAGACACTCCCCCTTGCTCGGGATTGGACGGGTGATCTGCACTTTGATAGACAGATCACCCGTCCAATCCCGAGCAAGGGGGAGTGTCTATACGCGGCGGGGAACTATTCAAATGAAAGCTGTAATGTTCCCCGAACGCTGATTAAATAGGCGGCGGGGGCGTTGCGATATGGGGGTAGTATCGGATCTGGCATCGGGGGCATTTGCGGGAGTACAAGTACTCCCGCAAATGCTCAGTATCAGTCCCGATACCGATACTGGTATCGGTATCGGGACAACCCTAGTTCCTACAAAGTAGAAACAACGATATGTCTCCTCCCCAGGGCTGTGGAGTCGGTAGATAAATGTTCCGACTCCTCAGTTTTATGTACTTCCGACTCCGACTCCCCGACTCCGACTCCTCTGTATTAATATGCGAATGTATTTTATACATTCCTTGAGGGAAAGAAACGCAACCTACCACAGGACTACTGGCTGGGAAGCCAACAGTCTACTGTATTGCACAGTTTAAGCAAAAGACAAACACAATGAAAACAAAGTTTTATAAAAAAAATAATATTAATCAATCAAGTGGCTGGATAGTAGCAGCAGGCATAAACATCAGGAACAGGATCTTTACCAGTTCAAAAATACAAACCACATTATTTGGTTGTTTTAGAACAAAAACAAAGCTTATCTATAATGAACCAAAAACAAAATCTGTAAAACCTAGAAATGGTTTATATTAATCTTGAAATGTAGTTATAGGCTTAGCAAATGCAAATCAATTCTATGTAGAGTTCTAAGGAAGAGAATTGCCTCTGCCAGATCCTCTTTCATAGAGGCTCTTAAGTCAGACTTTATTATTTTTAGGGCTGAAAATAATCTTCCGACACGGACTTGGGTGGGTGGCATTGCAGTAACTATTCTGGCCACATCACTAACGATCTCGGGATAAACAAGGATGGCTTCTTCAACAGTAAGTTTTGATGAGCGATCATACTTTTCAACTTCTTTTAGTGCTTTATAAAACTCCTGTTGGAATTTTTTTATTTGGACACTTACTGGTTCTCTAACATGCGTTCCCTGTAAAAGCAGGACACAACACTATGGAAAGTATAAGTATTGCAGCTCCTAATTGTGCGTTGCGTGCCATATAGTGAAGCACATGAAAAGCATGCTTATTCACGGTCACTTAACGTGTTCGTTTTGCGGTTACGTGAGGCACTGCATGCATTGGTCTTTATTCTTACAGTAGAGAAGTCATTAATTATAACTTTTTGTGAATTGGGACATTTAAACTTGCTTTTTTTTTTTATTATTCCAATCTAAATTTAGTAGGAGTCGGAGTCGGTGCATTGTTTGCCGACTCCGACTCCAGGTACCCAAAATTTCCCCCGACTCTCCGACTCCACAGCCCTGCTCCTCCCCCAGTCAGTCCAATCCCCTCACAGTTAGAACATACCTAGGGAACACACATTTAACCCCTTGATTGCCCCCTAGTTGACATTTATACAGTAATCAGTGGCTATTTTTAGCTCTGATCACTGTCTAAATGTCAATGGTCCCAAAAAAGTGTCAAAAGTGCAGTACACCCTACAACCTCGTACACACGACCGGCTTTCCCGGTAGGAAAACTGCCAGGAAAGCATTTGGCCGGGAATCCCGGCCGTGTGTATGGTGCCTAGCAGTTTTCCCATTAAGAAAACAGCTGGGAATCCTGACAGGAAAATAGAGAACCCTGCTCTCTATTTTCCCGTCGGGATTCCCGGCAGAGTGTTTCCTGCTGAGAAAACCGGTCCTCTGTATGCTTACCTGCAATGTAGTAAAACAGCGCATGCTCGATAACACTTTAACGCATTAGTGGTAGCATACAACGTTGGTCTGGGGTGTAGCAAGATGTCGGCGATGGAATCGAATGTGAGAAGACACTGGCTCGTCGTAATCGATGACGTCACCGCGTTCTTGCCATTCAAAAGAACGGCGGATTTTTGTGTGGCCGTCTGTATACACGGCTTTTCAGGGCAAGCCTGCCAGGAATCCCGTCGCGAAAACCAAAAATGTTTTCCCCAAACAGGATTCCCGCTCGTGTGTACAGGGCTTAATGGTTTTGCAAGAAACCTACCTCATGTATATATTTGAAAACCTTATATCCAAATTTCTCTATACAAGACAGAATAGCCAAAATCTCCAAAAAAATACAGGGTGTACCAAATCCTCCTCTTCACAAGATAAATGCTCCAGCCTCAAGCAAAATTTCCATACAAAGTCAAATTTGCAACCTGCAGATAACTCTGAAGTGAATCCTTTTCTGTGTGAGTGATATATAATACAGTATAATTCAGTACTGTGCTGAGATTAAAGCAGGGTAAACACCTTGGGCCAGATTCTCGTCCAGCGGCCTATCTCTGCGGCGGCGTAACGTATCCGATTTACGTTACGCCGCCGCAACTTAGACGGGCAAGTGCTGTATTCTCAAAGCACTTGCTCCGTAAGTTGCGGCGGCGTAGCGTAAATCGGCCGGCGTAAGCCCGCCTAATTCAAATTTGGATCGGGGGGGCGTGTTTTATGTAAATGTACTGTGACCCGACGTGATTGACGTTTTTCCCGAACGGCGCATGCGCCGTCCGTGGAATTTCCCAGTGTGCACTGCTCCAAAGTACGCCGCAAGGACGTCATTGGTTTCGACGTGAACATAAATGACGTCCAGCTCCATTCACGGACGACTTACGCAAACAACGTAACTTTTTCAAATTTTGACGCGGGAACGACGGCCATACTTAACATTGTTACGCCGCACTTATGCCACCATATAGCAGGGGCAACTATACGCCGGGAAAAGCCTAACGTAAACGGCGTAACTTTACTGCGTCGGCCAGGCATACGTTTGGGAATTCGCATATCTAGCTAATTTGCATACTCAACGCGGAATTCGACGGAAGCGCCACCTAGCGGCCAGCGTAAATATGCAGCTACGATCCGACGGTGTAACACAGTTACGCCAGTCAGATCTACGGGAAATCTATGCGTAACTGATTCTAAGAATCGGGCGCATAGATACGACCGCGCAACGCCCTTGTTTTTTTTTTGGTCAACCAGCGGGATAAATGGGAGAAGAAAAAAACATGACAGATCACCGCTTTCACACAAGAAATGTGTATGCAGAGATCTCTCCCACTGTGTGCTTTTGTATTCTGACAGCTGGAACTCCTCAAGCTTTGTACCGTCACCACCAGCTGTAAGAACAAGCTCCATTGGTATTCCCTGTCCTGCATCCTTCCAGCGTCGGCCACTGGGCCATGAATAATCTGTAGTTTCCCTGCCCATACTTGCTTGACCTCTAGTCTGTGATTATATGGACCTTGCTGCTTACGGTGTAGTCCAGTGATGTGGAAACATTGCCTTCCATGTGATGGTAAAGGGCAGGGATATCCTTATGCGTGGAGATATGACAGCTGGGAACCTGCAACTGTGGTGCAGCACAGGATGCACATTCCTAAAAGAGGGCAGAATCCACCAATTGAAAATGCAGGCATTGTAAATTTAGAAATTTGGCCAAGGGGCCTTTAGACACTGGGCATGGGGTGTAATTGTTGTTTTTCTCTAGTATCTGGGGCAGCAGAATTTACCTGCTCGATGCAACAGCTCAAAGGGTTGGGCTTACTAAATCAGATTAAGGTTGTAGCCTACACATGACCCTACCCTGTGTGGCCCCATGCAGACTCTTTCCCAATGAAGGAGCCATAGGGTACACCACTGACACCCCCTTAATAGAATGTCATCCCTAGACTACTGAGAGGGAATTATGTATAGTGTGGGTAGAGTTGGAAAGAGTAGCTGGGAGGAGAGGTGGTGAGAGGTCAAATGTCTCTTTACAAACTTGTTAGCCAAACTTGATGTGCTGGACGCAGTAATAACTATGGTGCCAGCTGCTGCACATGTGCTTACAAAAAGCTGAGCTATGGGGAGTGGACAACGGTGCCCTGCACCTTTTGGAGCTCTGCCATCCAGCAGAATAGGGCAGCTGTTTTCTCCGCCTCTTTGCTAGCTGCCTCTCTAGGGTCTTACCTTTCCCTCACTTTCCTCCTCTGCTTTATAAGGCGGGTATGGTCAGAGAACGCATGATCATACCCAACTTCCTCATCACTGGAGCCTGATTGGCAGTATGTTGTAGCTGTGGGAACATCACTGTGAATTGATTTTCCCTGCCAGGTGTCTCCTCCTCCTAAACTCTCATTACTCTCCTCCACAGCCTTGGAGCCAAGTAAATACTGGTCATATTTAGCATGTAGCCAACATTCTGCTCACACAATCCAGCCAACTGCCCTGCAACAGTTGGCAGAGCAATGGCAGGAGTAGCTGTGGGTAAGGAGTTGGAATAGGGTGCCTTGGCAGCTGTGGTAGTCTGCGTCTTGGTTAGCCACTCCCTCACCTCCTACACATACTCTGGCTGTATAGAACACCTTGCACCTGACAAAAAAAAGGGCAAACATGGCCTTTCTGTAGATGATGCACTAATCGGTTACGCATAGATATCCATTAGATCCGACAGGTGTAAGTCTCTTACGCCGTCGGATCTTAAGTGCATTTTTTTTTTGGACCGCTAGGTGGCGCTTCCGTTGAAATCCGGGTCGAGTATGCAAATTAGCTAGATACGCGAATTCCCGAACGTACGTGCGGCCGACGCAGTAAAGTTACGACATTTACGTTAGGCTTTTCCCGGCGTAAAGTTCCCCCTGCTATATGAGGCGCAGCCAATGTTAAGTATGGCCGGCGTTCCCGCGTCGAAATTTTAAAAAGTTACGTCGTTTGCGTAAGTCGTCCGTGAATGGGGCTGGACGTCATTGAACCTTCACGTCGAAACCAATGATGTCCTTGCGACGTCATTTGGAGCAATGCACACTGGGATATTTTACGGACGGCGCATGCGCAGTTCGTTCGGCGCGGGGAACACGCTTCATTTAAATGATACATGCCCCCTACCCGCCGAATTTGAATTCCGCCAGGTGATTTACGCTACGCCGCCGCAACTTACGGAGCAAGTGCTTTGAGAATACAGCACTTGCCCGTGTAAGTTGCGGAGGCGTAACGTAAATGAGATACGTTACGCCCGCACAAATTTGCGCGGCTGTTCGTGAATCTGCCCCAAAAAGTCTAACAAAATAAAACCCCATAAAAGAATGCACCAACACAAAAGGTCAAATTAAAAAAAAAAAAATTAACCCCCAAACACCCATTTAAAAGCATTACAAGCAAAATATAACCTTTACTATTAGGCCTAATGCCCACGGCCGTTTTAAAAACCGGGCTGTAAAGCTAGTACAGATGTTTTTAATGCAACTTTTTTTTTTTGCATTGAATTCAATTCACGTTTCGCTGCGCTAGCTTTCAGCTGCGTTTTTCTTTCTCTATTCCAAATCAATGGTTCCCTATGGGAGCCCATTGATTTGAATAGAGGTCGCATCAGAAGTCGGATCAAGGGGGGCGTGGCTTGCGCGCGCACGTGAATGGACGCCTGAGCTGTGAGCTCCGCAAACCGGACCGGACAACGAGCGAAAATCGGGTGCACTCACCGCTCCAACCGTCACCACGGACACCTCCCCGGCTCCCCCGGGTCCCGCAGACACGATGCCCCGCAAGAGGCCGCAGGATCGCGGCCCAAAGAAGCTGGAGACCTTCTCCTTCCAGCCGCGCCGAAAAATCCAAGATGGCGCCGGCGGAGGTACAGCGAGGCAGATGCTGGACTATACAGATCTCCCCACAGCACAGCCACATGAAATGCACTTACCTCAGCACGCCTTCCCGCCTGACACATCACCTGCTACCCCAGGGATGCAGAGCCCAGCGAAATCCAGGATGAGGATGAACAACCACGAGCAGGCCGCGGTCACAGTGAGTACAGGCCTGCATAATGAATCTGCCATATCAGCCTTACAGTCCTCCATTGCCCAATTTCCAACCACAGGACAACCAGTCCTAGACACTACAATGAAGGACATGTTAATGACCTTGCAGTCCTCCCTCATGACTAATCTGTCATCTCTGATCAACACATTCTCTTTAGAGATGAAACACATGGACAATAGAATGCAGTTCATAGAGAACAAAATGGAGGAGTGCACTGACACAGTAAACGAACTAGTAGATGCTTATGCTGAACAAAAAGAGGACACGTCCTGGATCAAAGCGAAACTCGCGGACCTCGAGGACAGATCCAGGCGCAATAATCTTAAGATCCGTGGGGTCCCAGAGTCAGTCCAACCAAAAGAGTTGCATGCCTATGCCACTGCATTGTTCTCTAACATGCTCCCCGAGCTCACCCCTATTGAACTCACTGTTGACAGGATCCATAGAATCCCTAAACCCCGCCATCTTGAGGCCGATGTCCCAAGGGACGTGCTGCTAAGGGTACATTTCTACCAGGCGAAAGAGCAGATTCTACTGAAAGCAAGGGAAATGTCACCGCTACCAGAGCCCTACGCCAACATTCAGCTGTACGCAGACCTTTCGCAGTACACACTCCAGATGAGAAGGCAGCTCAAAACCATCACAAAGGCATTCCACAACCACAAGATAATATACAAATGGCGACATCCAGCAACCATCCTGGTCACACATAACGGCATACCCCACGCCATCTCCACCATGGAAGGGGGCTTGAAGCTCCTGCACGCCTGGGGTATCCTACCAGAAACCTCCCGCAACGCTCCAGAATACAACGGGCAACCTAATCCATTCACCTTTGGAGCTGAAAAAGGGAGACCCAAAACGCAGCACCCAAGACAACAACCACGCTGAGCGACAGTATAGTCCGGTTCGGTCATGCGACCCTCCACCTGCTCACCAGACTCTCCCCCATACTTAGTCAGCCGCTCTCACAGAGCAGTTAGTAGCTGACACCTACTGGTCCCCTTAATAAGGGAACACTTCTCAAATTGTTCTACACTGATTGTGCCTTCATTGGTACCTGTTCTCACGTTTGCATTTATCTTGTTTGTTCCTACTTGTCTGTCTCTACTTTGAGTTTACCCACCTGTGCAGGACTCTTCCACCAGTGGAACTGTGCTTCCCTCAATAGCACCAACGGCACAAACTGCTCCCATCGAACCACTGAGGGAACCCACATCTACCACCTTTTTCCACACTCCAGCACGCAGAAAAGATCCGGATACCTGCCCAAGGAGTCGACTCACTTCTCCGGCACCCCCGCCCAACTTCCTACCCACCACAAGGAACTGTAAGTAAGCTTTGAATTACCACACTACCTCACACAAGAACATGGGTATTAAAATACTCTCCCTTAATGCCAAGGGTCTAAACCACCCAGCAAAAAGAAATTCTCTGTGGTCATCAGCTCTTACCCACAATTGCGACGTATTATGCGTCCAGGAGACCCACTTTGCCCAGAACGCTGCCCCCAAATGTTCACACAAACAGTTTCCACATGTCTTCCAAGCCCAATACACCAAGAAACAGCGGGGAGTGATGATAGCCATCAGAGACTCGGTCACCTTTCTCCTGCACCAATGTGTAACTGACCCGGAAGGTAGATACATCTTTCTAGACTGTGAAATCAACAAAGTGCACTACACCTTAGTGTCTATCTACGTGCCGAACCAAGGCCAAATGTCGTATCTTAGGAAAAGAATAAAAGCAATACAACAATTCCAAACAGGACACCTGCTCATCTGCGGGGATTTCAATAAGGTACCCAATAACACGTTGGACTCTACCGCTGCTCCACCACGCTGTACTTCATCTTTGGACTCATTTATTTCCTCTCATAACATGTATGATGTGTGGAGGTGTTGTCACGCGAGCGAGAGGGACTTCACGTTCCTGTCGCCCCGTCACAACACCTACTCAAGGATCGACCTGTTTTTAGCCGATAGCTGGATACTGCAGAGGGTTGTAGACGCAGAAATACACACCACCACCTGGTCAGATCATGCCCCCATAAGTCTCACTCTCTCTGACGATACCTCCCACTCCACTCCCTACATATGGAGGGTCAACAACTACCTCCTTAACACCCCCAGCTACTCAAACATCATTAAACAAAAATTAGAAGAATACTTTGAACTCAACCAGGCCTCTGTCTCTGACCCGGTGGTGATGTGGACTGCCCACAAGGCAGTAATCCGAGGGGTCTTTATCCAAATGGGAGCAAGAGCAAAGAAAAATAGAACCAAACAGATAGATGACCTCACTCAGACTCTGACTGCTACGGAAGACCTTAACAAATCCAATCCCTCCCCTGACTTACAGGCAAAAATATTCACCTTACGACACGACCTACGGGCGATTCTCCTCGAAAAACACCAAAAGGCATATAAAATATTTAAAGCACAATCCTACTCTACAGGGAACAAAGCAAGCAAAGCAATGTCCCTCAGAATCAAAGGGCATAGGACCAAAACGAAAATCCCCTACTTAATCCACCCCCTATCAGGTGAAAAACTTCTTAAACCCCAACTGATTGCGAATGCATTTAGTACCTACTATGAGGGCTTATATAACCTTAAAGATGACCCTGCCACCATCCAACCTTCCCCGACCATGATCCGACAGTTCCTGGAGAGTGTAAATCTACCCTCAGTTACTCCTACACAGCTGACCACACTAAATAGCCCCTTCACAACGGAAGAAATCTTTAGAGTAATCAACGAACTCCCATCCTCCAAATCCCCAGGCCCAGATGGGTTCACAGGGGAATACTATCACAAATTCCAACACATCCTAGCCCCCACAATGCAGCACATGTTCAACAGAGCCACTGGAGCGGCCTCGTTCCCAGCAGAAATGCTTGCAGCCACAGTAGTGACCCTACCCAAACCGGGTAAAGACCCCGACTCCCCGAAAAATTTCCGCCCCATTTCCCTACTAAACGTGGACCTAAAAATTTTTGCTAAACTGATTGCCAAAAGACTGGAAAACATTCTCCCCTTGCTCATTTCCCCTGACCAATCAGGATTCACCAAAGGGCGACAGGCATCTGACGCCACTCGGCGGATGATAAACATAATACACCATGTTGAGACTACTGGAACGCCTTCTCTGCTCCTTTCCCTGGATGCAGAGAAGGCGTTCGACAGGGTCCATTGGGGATACGTATCAGCAACGCTGACCAAATTTGGCCTAGTGGGCAGCATCCACGACGCCATTATGGCTCTTTACTCCAACCCCTCAGCACGTGTACTCTCGGCGGATGCCCTCTCTACACCCTTCCAGATCACCAATGGAACGAGACAAGGATGCCCCCTATCACCCCTAATATTTAACCTTGTAATGGAACCCCTAGCAGAAGCTATACGATCAAATAAAAACATTTCAGGAGTAAAAATAGCAGAATTAGAACACAAAATCAGTCTATTTGCGGACGATGTGATCCTCTCAGTCACAGACCCTGAGCGCTCCCTCCCTGAGATCCAGAGGATGCTAGCCTGGTTTAGCGAGGTTTCCTTCTACAAAGCGAATGAAACCAAATCATACATGCTTGACCTAGGAATCGGAAAAACCTCTAAGAACCACATAACCAGCAATGTTCCATATGTATGGGCCAAAGATAGTATTACATATCTGGGGATTCAGCTAACTCCCACCACTAAGGCCTTATTCGCCACCAATTTCCTCCCGATTCGATCCAGATGGCAGGCGGATCTCGCCAGGCTGACATCCTTTGAGCTCTCATGGTCGGGCCGCTTGGCAGCATTTAAAATGCTCTACCTCCCGCAAATACTGTATCTGTTCAGGACACTTCCCATACCCATACCCCGTAAATACTTTACATCATTGCAAACGATACTGTCAAAATGTGTTTGGAAAGACAAAAAAGCTAGGTGTAGTCATGCCAGACTGGTGAAACACCGCTCAGCAGGAGGCATGGGGTATGTCGACTTCAGAGACTACTATTTAGCCTCTGTGTTAACACAAACTAAAGAATGGTTAGCCCCCGGCCCTCCCTCCACACTATGGGGAAAAATAGAAGAAGCTTCGGTCCCGCATCATAGTCTACCAGCCTGGCTTTTTGCCACCGCACTGGGGGCGAAACCCCCCCCCCTTATGTCCCCTACCGTCTACGCGACCCTATCGGCCTGGTACCAACTCACACGCTCACTCACGACCCACGACATACAATCCACACTACCTATCCCAATAGAAACACTACAGATATTTATGGTGTCCACTTCCTACTCTCGCTGGAAGGCACTGGGGATAACCCATATCTCCGATCTGATAACAAGTAACGACATGAAGTCTTTCCCAGTCCTTCAAACACAATTCCGCATCCCAGAATCTGACCAGTTCCTCTATCTCCGTACCCGACACTGTCTCCTCTCAGTAGCCACGTGGACTTGCTCTCTCCCTCAAAAAGCGTGGATCTATTACAGATCCCCTTCGGTCCACAAAAAGGGAATCTCAATCTTTTACACTCTGCTCGGCTCCAAAACCACGTTCACCAGCTGCAATGCAATAATTAAGTGGGAAAAAGACCTAGGACAAGAATTTTCCTTGGCACAATGGGAAAAAGCAGGCCAATCCACGTACAAAGCCACGTGCTGTTCCACCCTGTGGGAACTGGCATTCAAACTGACCTACCGCTGGTATATTACCCCTGACAGGATCTCCAAATTCGACCCCACACGTGACAATACCTGTTGGAGGAAATGCGGCCTGAAGGGTGATCTACTACACACACTTTGGGGATGCCCGAAACTAGACCACTATTGGACCTTAGTATTCAAACTCCTCAAGGACGTCACAAAGATGTCTTTGGACAGACAACCGGCCGTGGCGCTCCTTTCACTGAACATAGAACGTGTCCCTACCCCATCAAGGATGATCACAATGCATATCCTCTTGGCAGCACGCCTTAACATCACTAGAAAATGGAAAGACCCAGACCCTCCTACACTCAGTGACGTGGTACACACCACACATACCCATTTTATATATGAAACCACCCTAGCACTCCGCCACGGCAATAAGACACAAAACCTCAAGAAATGGCAACTATGGACTGACTGGGTAGGATCACCAGGACTAAACGAAACACTTTCTTCTCCTCTTTGACTAACCAGACGCAGTGACTGGCCACACAGTAATGGGTATTACTCCTGGTTCCCCCGGGAGGGGGGGGGGGGTCCTCACCGGGACACAGTATAGTTCCCGAAAGGGGTGCCCCGGGAGGGGACCCGCCCTACCCTTCAACAGGAACTATGCAAAGATCCTTTAAAGCCTTGTATGTTCATTTAAGATGTTGAAAGTTCGACCCACGAACACAGGGCAGAAGGAAAACCTGCTCTATTTTTGTATGTTAATACATGTATGTTATATCATGTGCTTCCTGACAATGATCACAACGGATAGAGGTACTACGTGTTCTGTAATGGAAAGCTCTTAATGTTCCTCATCCGTAAAGAACATATGTAAAAACTGTATGGCACATGCAATGTTGAAATGTATGACAATTCAATTACCAATAAAAATCTATTGAGTTAAAAAAAGAAGTCGGATCAAGATTATCCGACTTGCAGGGTGATTCGTGTGCTGAGAATCTTGAAGGGGAACCCAGCGGAAAAAAAATGTTTTGCGTGATTCCCTAGACACTCTTTTCCGCCCAGGTGAATGTATAGGGGTAAAAGGGGTCTCCCAGATTCCGATAATCCCCCTGCCCGCAGACCCTGACAACCAACGGCCAGGGTTGTCGGGAAGAGGCCCTTGTCCTCATCAACATGGGGACAAGGTGCTTTAGGCCCCATGTTGCGGGCATGTGGCTTGGTATGGTCTAGGTGGGGAGCGCTTGCTCACCCCCTTTCCTGACCTGCCGGGCTGCGTGCTCAGATAATGGTCTGGTATGGATCCTGAGGGAACCCCCACGCCATGTTTTTTTTTTTGGTGTGGGGGGTTCCCCTTAAGATCCATACCAGACCAAAGGGTCTGGTATTGTCCTTGGGGGGAACCTCACCCAAATTATTTTTATAATTCTCACTGGGTTCTTCTTCAAGATTCTCAGCACACGAGTCGCCCCGCAAGTCAGATCATCTTGATCCGACTTCTGGTGCGACCTCTATTCAAATCAATGGGCTCCCATAGGGAACCATTGATTTTGAATAGAGAAAGAAACGCCAGACGAGGCTTAACACAGTGTTAAGCTTCGTTAAATCGCGTTTAACACCTTTTGCCAGCGTCTGACGACTTTACAGCTTAAAAACGCCTATGCCATTTACAGCTCAAAAAGGTCATGGTACGCATAAGGCTATAGGCTAACCTGGAGAGGCATTTTTAGGCTGCAAAAAATGCTCATAAAAGTGGCTGTAAAAACGTCCGTGGGCACGAGGCCCAAGACCAAAGAAAAGAAAACTGCTATAAAAAAAAGCAAAGAAATTACCCAAAATAAAGAAGAGGGTGGGGGGGCAGCAGCAACACAGCAATAAACACAGATGGTGTACAGAACACTTCCAGTCATATCATTTCCTGCCTGTGTGATTGGTTTACTTATTCTCCCAGAAGTCTGCACTAAGATACAAATCAGATTTTGAGCATCCCCTGCAACAAAAATGTCATTTTTGGCGTGATACTCTCAAAGGGAAATCACATCTAAAGGGATGCAGACCCTGCAATTTTAATCATTAGAACCCTGCAGATGCAGCAACTAATTGACTCCCATACAGATTCATTTTGCACAGGGACACAAACAGCTATTTCTTCAAAATAACAAAAGGTAGGAATCTGAAACAGTTTATTAAAATCCTTGCAATGTACACAGATCACCCAGTGGGGAAAGTTTTTTTTTATTATCTTGCTTTTTTTTCTCAAGTGGAGTTGCTCTTTACCCACTTAATGACCAGGCCATTTTTTGCAATATGGCACTGCATCGCTTTAACTAACAATTACGCGGTTGTGCAACGCTGTACCCAAACAAAGTTGACGTAATTTTTATCCCACAAATATAGCTTTTATTTGGTCGAATTTGATCACCTCTGTGGTTTTTATTTTTTGCGCTATAAACAAAAAAAAGAGCAACCATTTTGAAAAAAAACAATATTTTTTGCTATAATAATTGACCCCAATTAAAAAAAGGTCGATATTATGTTCTTCTACACTTTTTTGGTTAAAAAAAATTGCAATAACCCTATATTGATTTTGCACAAAAGTTATAGCGTCTACAATATAGGGAATAGATTTATGGCATTTGTATATTTTTTTATTTTTTACTAGTAATGCCGGTGATCTGCGATTTTTAGTGGGACTGTGACATTGCGGTGGACAGATCGGACACCTAACTGACATTTTTGACAGTTTTTTGGGGAAACAATGACACTATTACAATAATCAGTGCTAAAAAATATGCACTGTTATTGTATTAATGACACTGGCAGGGAAGGGGTTAACACCAGGGTTGATCAAAGGGTTAAATGTGTTCCCTGCAGGTGTGTTCTGTATGGGGGATGGGCTGCCTGGGGAAAACACACAGACCCGTCTTCCTGCATAGCAAAAAGACAGGATCTGTGCGATCTCCCCTGTCAGAACGGAGATTTGCCTTGTTTTCTGTCACTGCGGGGAACTGGGTGGCTGGCGGACGTCAAGTTGGCTCCCCCGCTGGCTAGTGATGGTGATTCGCAGTGGGCTCCATTCACAAAAGGAACTTGCATGCAATATTTAGGTGTCCAGACACATTTTGGCCAAATATCGCAAGCGATTCTGTAACTGTCAATTGACTAACGTTTTGCGGTATTTACAGAAAATATTGAAAACGCTTGGTAAGTACCACATGAAAAGGCATTAACCGCTATACTGCAGCAGGATGGCAGGATGCGCGTGCCCGACGGGCGCAGTGACCGCCAGGCACCCACAATCTCTCGTGACAGAGCAAGAACTGGGATCTGTGTGTTTAAACACAAATCCCGGCTCTCTTGGGGAGAGAACACTGATCAGTCTCCTCCCCTAGTCAGTCCCACCCCCTCTACAGTTAGAACACAATTAACACCTTGATTGCCCCCTAGTGATATTTATATAGTAATCAGTGGCTTTTTTTTTAGCTCTGATCGCTGTATAAATGTCACTGGTCCCAAAACAGTGTCAAAAGTGTAAAATCTGTCCGCCGCAATGTCGCAGCCACAATAAAAATCGCTGATCACCGCCATTTCTAGTAAAAAAATTATAATAATAATAAAAATGACATAAATCTATCCCCTATTTCGTAGACGCTATAACTTTTGCACAAACCAATAAATATATGCTAATTGCGATTTTTTTACCAAAAATATGTAGAATATATATTGGCCTAAACTGAGGAACATTTTTTTTTATTTTTTAAGTGGGACATTTATTATAGCAAAAATACAAAATAGTGTTTTTTGTTTTTTTTTTTAAAATTGGTGCTTTTTTTTGTTTAAAGCGCAAAAAATAAAAAACGCAGAGGTGATTAAATAGCACCAAAAGAAAGCTCTATTTGTGTGGAAAAAGGAACATAAGTTTTGTTTGGATACAACATCGCACGACCGCGCAATTAGTGTGCGGGGACCGCCCTGTCAGCCGCCGGCTCAGCAGGGATTTTACGGAGCGATCCCCGTTGAGCTGACGGACACACGGAGGCGGATCATTACTGATCCGCCCCGTGTGAAAGGGCCTTTAAGGAGCAGGTGGCCGCCGCATCCTTAATAACCAATGAGTCATCTGCTGTCAGCGGGATTCCCTGTGTAAAATGTAAAAAAAAAAAATTGCCAGCAATTAAAAAGTACGAGAAAAACTGTGCCCCCTGCCTGTAGATCCCTACAACCATCAGCCAGGGTAGCAGAGAAGAGCCCCCTGCCCCAAAGCACCCCTACCCCTCACGTTAAGGGCATATGGCTTGGTATGGTTCAGAAGGGGGGTCATCGGCTGACAGCTGATGACTCTTGGGTTGTTAAGGATGAGGTGGCCGCCCGCTCTTTAACCACTTGCTGACGGCCGTACGACTTTGTACGGCCTCAGCGCGGTTCCCAATCTCTAACAGGCCGTGTTTTTACGGCCTCCCCTTTGCACGTTACCCGCGCGCGCTCCCGAGCGCGCAGCGGGGAACTGCTGTGCTGGCCGTGTCCCTTGGACACAGCCAGTCACAGATCGCCGTGAACGGCCAATCGGAGCGGCCGTTTCCTAGGCGATCTGTGCGGCCAATGAGAGATGATCTCATATGTTTACATATGAGATCATCTCTCATTCCCGGCTCTCGCAGACAGCGGTGCTGTCAGGGGAGAGAGGAGACGGATCTGTGTCTCTTGTACATAGAGACACAGATCGGTCACCCCCCCAGTCACCCCCCCTCCCCCACAGTTAGAACACTAATTAGGGTACACATTTAACCCCTTCCTCACCCCCTAGTGTTAACCCCTTCCCTGCCAGTCACATTTATACAGTAATTAGTGCATATTTATAGCACTGATTGCAGTATAAATGTGAATGGCGCCAAAAATGTGTCAAAAGTGTCCGATGTGTCCGCCATAACGTCGCAGTCCCAATAAAAATCGCAGATCGCCGCCATTTCTAGTAAAAAAAAAGCATTTTTACAGTAATTAGTGCATATTTATAGCACTGATTGCAGTATAAATGTGAATGGCGCCAAAAATGTGTCAAAAGTGTCCGCCATAACGTCGCAGTCCCAATAAAAATCGCAGATCGCCGCCATTTCTAGTAAAAAAAAAAATTTATACAGTAATTAGTGCATATTTATAGCACTGATTGCAGTATAAATGTGAATGGCGCCAAAAATGTGTCAAAAGTGTCCGATGTGTCCGCCATAACGTCGCAGTCCCAATAAAAATCGCAGATCGCCGCCATTTCTAGTAAAAAAAAAAAAAAAAAATAATAATTCTGTCCTTTATTTTGTAGGCGCTATAACTTTTGCGCAAACCAGTCGCTTATTGCGATTTTTTTTTTTTTTTTTTACTAAAAATATGTAGAATACGTATCGGCCTAGACTGAGGATAAAAAAAAAACGTAAAAAAAAAAATTTTGCTATTTATTATAGCAACAAAGTAAAAATATTTTATTTTTTTTCAAAATTGTCGCTCTATTTTTGTTTATAGCGCAAAAAATAAAAACCGCAGAGGTGATCAAATACCACCAAAAGAAAGCTCTATTTGTGGGGAAAAAAGGACGTTAATTTTGTTTGGGAGCCACGTCGCACGACCGCGCAATTGTCAGTTAAAGCGACGCAGTGCCGAATCGCAAAAAGTCCTCTGGTCAGGAAGGGGTTTAAGTGCCCAGTAAGGAAGTGGTTAACAACTGTGTTTACTGTTTGTCAACTCCTTAACAACGCTGTGTTAGCTAATGGTAATAAATATACAGGTTGTTGCTAGGCATTAAATTACTGCATGCTTTCACTACTAAAGATACCACATGACTTTATTAAATAACTCATGCAGTATTTTAGTAGCATTTTTTAGTGAATGTCTAAAAACGTTTTGAAAAACGCTGTGCTGTATACTCGGATGCAGTAAGATACCGCTTTGTGAATGAAGCCCATCTTTAGCTTATCTTTTTTTAAGCACTTATAGCCAGATTCAGGTAGAGATACGACGGCGTATCAGTAGATACGCCTTTGTAACTCTGAATCTGCGCCGTCGTATATTTAAGCGTATTCTCAAACTGAGATACGCTTAAATGTTGCTAAGATACGAGCGGCGTAAGTCTTCCTACGCCGTCGTATCTTAGCTGTCTATTTACGCTGGCCGCTAGGGGCGTGTACGCTGATTTACGCCTAGAATATGTAAATCAGTGAGATACGCCTATTCACGAACGTACGCACGGCCGTCGCAGTAAAGATACACCGTTTACGCATGGTGTTTTCAGGCGTAAAGATAAACCACCAAAAAGATGGCGCAGCCAATGTTAAGTATGGACGTCGGAACCGCGTCAAATTTTTCAATTTTTACGTTGTTTGCGTAAGTCGTCCATGAATGGGGCTGGGCGTAATTTACGTTCACGTCGAAACCAATGAGTCTTTGCGGCGTAATTTGGAGCATGCGCACTGGGATACGTCCACGGACGGCACATGCGCCGTTCGTTCAAAACGTCATTTACGTGGGGTCATGTTTTTTTTACATAAAACACGCCCACCTCTTCAAAATTTGAATTAGGCGCGCTTACGCCGGCACATTTACGCTACGCCGCCGTAACTTAGGACGCAAGTGCTTTGTGAATACAGCACTTGCCTCTCTAACTTGCGGCGGTGTAACGTAAATTACATACGCTACGCCCGCATAACTTTAAGCTGCTGTACGTGAATCTGGCTACCAATATGTATTGCTGTTTTGTTCTTTTAAAATGGTCTGAAACTGTGCCACAAGATATTTCTTTCAGCTCCGATGGATGATGTCATGCACATATACACAGTTAACTCTGCGTTTAGGGCACACTGCCTGTGCCGTGAATGCAGAGTGCCGCATGCCATGATGGAGCATTCCTTGTGTATTCAAGAGAGTGACGTCATAGCGGCCCAGCCGTTCAAGCGGTCGGAGAGCACAAACCCGGAAGGAAGACTGGGCGAACATAGAAGTATCAGGATCGGTGACAACTGTGGACCCGGAAGGCTGTGTTTCACAGGTAGGTCTGTCATAATGTGTTAATATGCAGTACATACTAGCACATTATGATATATAATAAAAATAGAGGGGGAGCTTGAAATCAAAACGACTTTCGCCAGAAAGTCCACGCTGAGCAATTAGTAACTGTAGAATGCTAGGGTTTTAGAAAGGTAGATCTAGTCTGAAAAAAGCTAAACCATAAACATAGATAGAAGAAATATCATTGATAAAAAATGGCTTCAGCCAAACACTAACCATGTGTGAAAGAAATGTTTTTGTGTTATCATTCATATTCTCTGAAATATGGCCAATAAATCATAAATTCTGGTATGTAAACTTATGAGCGCAATTGTATTTCAAGCATTTCTTTCTTTTAATTTTGATGTTTATGGCTTATAGCTAGTGAAACCCCGCAATTCAGTCTCTCAAAAAATTAGAATATTACATAAGACTAATAAAAAAAAGGATTTTTAATACAGAAATGTTGGCTTACTGAAAAGTATTAGATATAAAAGTGCTACAGCGCTACTAAGATAAATGCAAAAGGAAAAAACAACAAAAATAACCAAATAATAAAGCTGCATACATAAAAGGTGTACTAAACCAATAAAGAAGTGAATAAAAGGTTAATAATGCGCTAATATCAGCCCTTGCTGCTATACAGTGCACAGCGTATACAAAAAGGAGGACAAGGACTACACGATATATTCTCACTCACGAATCCCTGGACATATGACTTAGTCCATATGACTAATTCACGTGACGAGGGACATAACGTGTGGGGGAGGAGCCGAGTGACGCGATCGATGGAGATCAATCCGTATGAGGAGATCGTCGCATTGAGCGGCATCAGAGGCTGTTTTGTGTCTATTCTGTCCAGGGATTCGTGAGTGAGAATATATTGTGTAATCTTTTTGAATTGCTTTGCTGAAATAAATTAACTGTTTGATGATATTCTAATTTTATGAGATGCACCTGTATATATAGTTGCTCGCAAGGTTTTGTGCAGATTTAAAAAAACAAAAAATTACAACTTCAGAAAACTCTCAATGCCTCTGTCTAAATACCTTGGACTGTCTACTTTCCAAAAAGGGGTAATTTTGGGGTTATTTGCACTGGTACTGTGCAGGCATTATAGAGCCTCAAGAAATGAAATAGGCCCTCAGTACATCAGGACTGATCAATTTTCAAATATATATACCATAGTTTGTACTATGGCAGTGTTTCTCAGCTCTAGTCCTCAAGGCGCCCCAAAAGGTCATGTTTTCAGGATTCCCCTCAGATGAAACTGCTGTGGTAATTACTAAAGCCTCGAACACACGACCGATTTTCCTGCCAGGAAAACTGTCAATAGAGCTTTTGGCCGGGGAAACCGCCCGTGTGTATCAGTGGCGGCCCGTCCATAGGGGGCGCCTGGGCGCCGCCCCCCTCCCCAAGTCAGTAAAAAAAATAATAATATAAAAAAAAAAAAATTTTATTTAAACATGTCCCTTTAAAAAAAAAAAAAAATCGAAAAAACGTCCTTATGTGCACTGTGTCCGAGCGCCGGGCAAGTGTAGATTGAGTAGCGCCACGTCTGTGCAATCACGAGATTGCAGATGTGGCGCTACATTGGCAGAAAAAAAATGCCTTTGTGGCGGAGCGCATCGCGCCACAGCTTCCGGCGCGATTGACTTGGACTTGAGCCGGGCGCGTGCACGGCACCCAGTATATATCTGTGCCTGTGCCGACGTCAGGAAGTGACGTCGGCACTCTGCAGCCCAGAGGGACGCACCTCCGTGAGCCGGGCATGAAGGAAAGGTAAGTCTGCAGCATTATACATTCCCCTCAGCAGCAGAGCAGTTTTCACAGCAAAGCTAGCTGCCTTATGTTCAGTGAAGCTAGCGGCCGGCCCCCCCCTTATTAAACTTCTTAATTCTATTTTGGACGAAAATAGCGGTCGGCTCCTGGTCCTGAGAGGAGAGGGACCGAGAGAGCCCGAGGAAGAGGAGGACACATCCTGGACAGGGTAAGTGTTACTGACATGTGATGGTGCGAGGAGGTGAAGGAGAGGGACAGACGAGCAGCTGAGAAACGGAGTGTAACAGCCTGTCTTCTACACAGACAGGGGAGAGATCACTCTGACAGGAGACACGTGGGTTGGAGATGTACTGTACAGTATAATGGTGTGGGACATAGCAGATATACTGATCAACCCACCCTCTCCATCTCCCTCCCCCTCTCTCACTTCCTACACCTCCCTCCCCCCTCTCTCATGACCCCCCTTCTTGCTACACCCCTCACCCCCCTCTTTCTACACCCCCATCACCTCTACCCACTCTCTCACTACCCCATCTTCCTACATCCTCCACCCCCTCTCTCACTACCCCCCCACTTTCTACACCCCCTCTCTCACTACCCCCCCACTTTCCACACCCCCCTCTCACTACCCCCCCAATGCCTACACCCCCTCTCTCACTACCCCCCAATGCCTACACCCCTCTCTCACTACCCCCCTCTTCTTACACCCCTCTCCTTCTCTCTCCCTCTTCCCCCTCTCTCACTACCCCCTCTTCCTACACCCCCCAACCACCTCTCCCCCTCTCTCACTACCCCCCTATTTCTACACCCCCTCTCTCACTACCCCCAATGCCTACACCCCCTCTGTCACTACCCCCTCTTCTTACACCCCTCTCCTTCTCTCTCCCTCTCCCCCCTCTCTATCTACCCCCCACTTCCTACACCCCCCCCCTGGGTTGGAGATGTACTGTACAGTATAATGGTGTGGGACATAGCAGATATACTGATCAACCCACCCTCTCCATCTCCCTCCCCCTCTCTCACTTCCTACACCTCCCTCCCCCCTCTCTCATGACCCCCCTTCTTGCTACACCCCTCACCCCCCTCTTTCTACACCCCCACCACCTCTCCCCACTCTCTCACTACCCCATCTTCCTACATCCTCCACCCCCTCTCTCACTACCCCCCCCCACTTTCTACACCCCCTCTCTCACTACCCCCCCTCTCTCACTACCCCCCATTACTTTCCACACCCCTCTCTCACTACCCCCCCAATGCCTACACCCCCTCTCTCACTACCCCCCTCTTCCCCCTCTCTCCATCTCTACCCCCAATGCCTACACCCCTCTCTCACTACCCCCCTCTTCTTACACCCCTCTCCCTCGTCCCCCTCTCTCACTACCCCCTCTTCCTACACCCCCCAACCACCTCTCCCCCTCTCTCACTACCCCCCTATTTCTACACCCCCTCTCTCACTACCCCCAATGCCTACACCCCCTCTCTCCCTCTGTCACTACCCCCTCTTCTTACACCCCTCTTCTTCTCTCTCCCTCTCTCTATCTACCCCCCACTTCCTACACCCCCCCTGGGTTGGAGATGTACTGTACAGTATAATGGTGTGGGACATAGCAGATATACTGATCAACCCACCCTCTCCATCTCCATCTCCCTCCCCCTCTCTCACTATCCCCCCCACTTTCTACACCCCCTCTCTCACTACCCCCCCTCTCTCACTACCCCCCACCACTTTCCACACCCCTCTCTCACTACCCCCCAATGCCTACACCCCCTCTCTCACTACCCCCCTCTTCCCCTCTCCTTCTCTCTCCATCTCTATCTACCCCCAATGCCTACACCCCTCTCTCACTACCCCCCTCTTCTTACACCCCTCTCCTTCTCTCTCTCCCCCCTCTCTCACTACCCCCCTCTTCCTACACCCCCCAACCACCTCTCCCCCTCTCTCACTACCCCCCTATTTCTACACCCCCTCTCTCTCTCTCTCTCTCTCTCTGTCACTACCCCCTCTTCTTACACCCCTCTCCTTCTCTCTCCCTCTCCCCCCTCTCTATCTACCCCCCACTTCCTACACCCCCTTCTCTCACTACCCCCCAATGCCTACACCCCCTCTCTCACTACCCCCCTCTTCCCCTCTCCTTCTCTCTCCATCTCTATCTACCCCCAATGCCTACACCCCTCTCTCACTACCCCCCTCTTCTTACACCCCTCTCCTTCTCTCTCTCCCTCTTCCACCTCTCCCCCTCTCTCACTACCCCCCTATTTCTACACCCCCTCTCTCACTACCCCCAATGCCTACACCCCCTCTCTCCCTCTGTCACTACCCCCTCTTCTTACACCCCTCTCCTTCTCTCTCTCCCCCTCTTCCCCCTCTCTCACTACCCCCTATTTCTACACCCCCTCTCTCACTACCCCCAATGCCTACACCCCCTCTCTCCCTGTCACTACCCCCTCTTCTTACACCCCTCTCCTTCTCTCTCCCTCTCCCCCTCTCTCACTACCCCCCAATGCCTACACCCCCTCTCTCACTACCCCCTCTTCTTACACCCCTCTTCCTACATCCCCCAACCACCTCTCCCCCTACCCCCCTATTTCAACACCCCCTCTCTCCCTCTGTCACTACCCCCCCCCCCACTGCCTACACCCCCTCTCTCACTACCCCCCTCTTCCTACACCTCTCTCCCCCCCCCTTCTCTCTCCCTCCTTCCCTCCCCCTACCTAAATCCCCTCCTCTCACCCACCCTCTCCTTCTCCATCCCCCTCTCTCGTTTACCCCCCTCTTTGTCTGTCTTTGTTTATAGCCCAAAAATAAAAGTGACACAGAGGTGATCAAATACCTCCAAAAGAAAGCTCTATTTGTGGGAAATAAAGGACATAGATTTTATTTGAGTACAGCGTGTGTGGGTGGGGACACAGGGGTCCTATGATCTTATTGCCCCGGGGCCCCGTGAGTTGTCAGTCCGTGCCTGGTTTGGGCTGCTCAATCTAAAATGCCTGGGCCTATTATTTGTCCCAGTCCATGCCTGATGAGAGATGTCAGTAAGGGACATGAATTGCAGTGTATTAGTATGAGAGATGTCAGTACAGGGACGTGCAGTGTATTATATCAGTATGAGAGATGTCAGTACAGGGACATTGCAGTGTATTACATCCATATGTGAGATATCCCTCCCCCAATGCAGTATGTCTGCAGTCTCTGGTAATTTTGTGCAGTATGTTCGCAGTCTCTGATAATCTTGTGCAGTATGTCCGCAGTCTCTGGTAATCTCATGCAGTATGTCCGCAGTCTCTGGTAATCTCGTGCAGTATGTCCGCAGTCTCTGGTAATCTCATGCCCATTTAGAGTCCTTCATTACTAACAGTGTAATTTTTTAGTTTGTTTGCGCCGATCTGTATGGCTGCGCTATATACCATGATTTGTGATGCTGGGGCTATATACTCTGTCCTGTGATGCTGAGATGTATACACCTGACACTATGGGTGGAAGCAAGTGGAATACAGGGGACGGAGTGGGTGGATTCGATAAGAGGTGTGGCTTATGAGAAGTGGGAGGGACCACATGTGGAGGGGCGGGGTCTTGCGCCCCCCCATCCTAAAACTTCACCAGCCGCCACTGGTGTGTATGCTTCCTTGCAGTTTTTCCGACAGGTAAACTGCCGGGAATCCCGGCGGGAAAATAGAGAACCTGCTCTCTATTTTCCCGCCAGGATTCCCGGCGGTTTTAAACCCGGCAGTTTTCCTATGGGAAAACACTGCGAGGGACCATACACACAACTGGGATTCCCGGCCAAAGCTCTCCCCACAGTTTTCCCGACGGGAAAACCTCTCGTGTGTGCACAGGGAAAGTTACTGAACAGGTTTGCGGTTTTCCCGTCGGAATTCCCAGCGGACTTTATGCTGCCGGGAATCCCGGTCGTGTGTACAGGGCTTTAGGCAGTAAAACTTATGAAATCACCTGTGCAAAATAATGGAAAGCCTGAAAACATGACCTGTTGGGGCGCCTTGAGGACTGGAGTTGAGAAACACTGTACTATGGTATAACTTTCACACAAACCAGTGGTGATCAAATACCACCAAAATAAAATATATACATTTAATTTGTGTACAGTGTTGCATGACTGCGCAATTCCCAGTTAGGCTGCATTCACACCTAATCGCTGTGTTTTGTCCCGCGAATTGCGGTGACAAATTGCGGCGTTTTGTACCGCGATTTGCGGAGACCCCCATTAACCCCCAGGTCCACATCTCCTATGCCGAACGCCGAAGCCGCCTGAAAAAAAGGGTCCGGGACTTGTTTTGAGCTTCAGGCGTTCGGCGTGGAAATGTGAACCATCTCCATAGAGGGCAATGCTATTTCTCTCCTCCAGCGTATCGAGCGTCGGGCGTCGGGCGTAAATACGCCTAGGTGTGAATGGAGCCTAAAAGTTGCACAGTGCTGAATAGCAAAAATGCCCAGGTTTAAACCTTCCGGAGCCCAAGTGGTTAAACGGCATGGGTTGTTTTACAAGGTGAGAGTTTGCATATAATTCAATTTTGGATAATATACTGCAAATAATAAAGTGTCCTCTAGGTGGCAGTGTTTGATGGAAATGTCTGAGCATCCAGCGCAGGTGACGGGTAAAGCAAAGATTGGACAGGTGTCTACCTTACAAATGGGTTAGGAAGGTGTGCCAACTGCCAGCTGCTCCCATCCCTTTTTCCTGCTCTCCTGGCCCATCACGCTATGCAAATAAATGTTTTGCATGGGCTGATAGCCAAGGGCGCAGGATGTTGCCTTGTGCAGGAGAGGTGTGGTGGTTTTTTAAACTGGAATTCTCTGTGCCCTCCTAGTGCCAGCATCTGCCCCCCTGCCTCCAGCACCTCCATGCCATCCACAGCAGGCACAGCACAGAGCCCTCAGCAGGATGGTGAATGTGGACTATTGTCACCCAGGTATGCTGCATTGTCAGGACAGTGATAGATGTGCTGGGATAATACTGTCATCATTTGGATACTCTGTCATGTGTGTACTCGTCTCTGTTATGCCACGCTCCAATATAAACTGGTGCTGGGAAATAGACATATCAGATCACCTGTTGGCATGAAGCATCACTGTGGTCTGTACAAGCCATGTGATGATGACACAAAATAACATCTGCTTACTATATTAAGATAGTTTATTAAAGTAGATCTAAACCCTGGATGGCATTTAGTTTGCTAAATCATAAACTGTTATGTTTTTTTATTATTATTATTGTTTTTGCCTTTTTTTCATCCTTTTTCTCTTCTTAGTGCTGCTGATCCAATGCAGCCTTTCTGTCTGCATTCTTTGGCTCCAGCAGGGGCTGCAAAGTGTTGCTCAGGTTGGGCTTCCTAATGATGGCAATGGCAGAACATGCCTGCACAGTGTTCATTGGCATGCTCATTGAAGTCCTCACTGGAAGTGAATGTGACAACGCTTAGGAGCAATTAGGAAACAGGGATAAAGTGTTGTCACTCCATAACAAGTGCCTGAACAAGAATCATGTATTGTGTTAAACTGAACGTGATTGCTAACACATTTTTTTCTTAATTGCTTCCTTTTCATCTGTTAAATATGCCTTTGAAAGCATTTTATTATATCTGTTAGATAAGAGCAATAACTTAATAAATAAAAAGCTGCTTCTTCAGCCAGAAATCTTGAAAGCTGATAACTTCCTGTGCTTTCTGCCTCTGGATTGTCATCTGTTAGCATTGTTCCCTGCTATCCCTGCGGACTACAAAACACCTTCCCCTCTTATGGAGAAGAGATAAATGTGTTCTGTATTCATGACCATGTTATGTAGTGCTAACATACTCGCTTTCCTGGGGTGACAAGGCTGCTCAGTACAGTTGTTACCCCAGGACAGGAAGTGTGTTAATGGCGGGATTAACAGGATAAAATAAAGGGGGGGGGGAGAAAACTAGTGCAGCCACCACACCTAAGGACTGGTAAACTGCAATATTATTGTTTTTTGCTTGGGATTAGATATGCTTTTGGAAAGTTTTAAATATTGAAAATTGACTTCTCAAATTACATTGACATGTGAATAAATGAATGAATGAATTAATGAATGACTTGTATAGCGCTACACATGCAAACTGAATCGCCTCTGGGTGCTTTTTCCAGCCAGTATATACAGTATACCGCGCACCCCTAAAGTTGCCCCCGAAATTCCTGTAAAAAAAAATGTTATATGATTTCATTACTTACAGTTTTGGTGTCTTCCCAGCATCCATCGTCCGGTCCGGCGTCCGTCTGCGGCCTCGATGGTGTCCTCCCGGCTTCTCCAGCGCGCGCGCCCTAAGTCGAGTCCCTGCTTCCCGCGCTCAGTTCGAACGCCTCCGCCGACATATACCGAGTGCAGTACACTCGGGTACATTCGGCAAGGCTCGGCGTCGCTCGCGCTCACGCTCTGTGACGTTTATGCGTGAGCACGAGCGAAGCCAAGCCTGGCCGAATGTACCCGAGTGTACTGCACTCGGTATATGTCGGCGCAGGATTTCAAACTGAGCGCGGGAAGCGGCTATCGGCGTATATTGCGCACCCACTATTTTCCCCTTATTTTAAGGGTAAAATAGTGCGCGATATACGCCGATAAATACGGTACATGTGAAGCCCTGTACACACAATCGGATATCTGATGGAATCTAATCCGATGGATTTTTTCGTCGGATATCCGATGAAGCTGACTTTCATCAGTCTTGCCTACACACCATCGGTTAAAATTCCAATCGTGTCCAACGCGGTGACGTAAAACACTACAACGTACTGAGAAAATGAAGTTCAATGCTTCCGAGCATGCGTCAACTTGATTCTGAGCATGCGTGGATTTTTGACCGATGGATTTCCCTGCAGACGATCGTTTTTTTAAGCATAAGAAAAATTTAAAACAGGTTCTATTTTTTTTCACCGATGGAAAAAAAAACGATGGGGCCCACACACGATCGTTTCGTCCGATGAAAACAGTCCATCGGTCTGTTTTTATCAGACAAACCGATCGTGTGTACAGGGCTTTAAACATTATATGAAAATGTGATTATTAGCTTAAGATATACTTTAACATTTGACATTTTCAGTTTTGTAGTCATTTACATATAATGTTGCTTTCTGTGATATTGATGATGATTAGTTATGCTGAATAAGTGTGTAATATTATTATTATTATTTAGGTACTTATATAGCGCTGTCAATTTCCGCAGCGCTTTACATATACATTGTACATTCACATCGGTCCCTACCCTCAAGGAGCTTACAATCTAAGGTCCCTAACTCACATTCATATACTAGGGCCAATTTTAGAAAGAAGCCAATTAACCTATCAGCATGTTTTTGGAGTGTGGGAGGAAACCGGAGTACCCTGAGGAAACCCGCGCAAACTCCAGGCAGGTAGTGTCGTGGTTGGGATTCGAACCAGCGGCCCTGTTTACTGCTAGGCGAAAGTGCTACCCACTATATGCATATTAATGTGCAGAAATGTGAACATACTACCAATATATTCTATATAATTGTCAATATATGCAGTATGATTATTAATCCAGGGTTTAGAACTTTATTTCTCAGCTTCATTACAGCAGCTATTTGTTATCTCTCCTTTGGTGTGTCATTTCATCTCAAGGACCCCTAAAGTAGCTTTTACTCTTATAGCAAGACATCGCTTGTATATCAAGTCAAAATGTATTAAAAAATGTTGCTTGTCTTGGAAAACGCTCTCAAACCAAGTTACTCTCAAACCAAGGTTTTACTGTATCTGCTTCCTATCAGTAACCACTGACACCGAGGCTCTTTTTTTAGCTATCTGTATGGGGGGCATGCTTCCCACTGACCACCAATATAAGGAGTGTTTTATCACTGATCACCAGAATAATGGGACACTTCTTTTACTGAATCTTACAATGACCACCAATGTAAGGAGGCCCTTCTCCAAATAATCACCAGTCTAATGCCGCATACACCGTGTGTAGGTCCCATCGGACATTTTCTGTCGGTTCTCAAATTTTCCGGCAACAAAATCCTTTCTCGGAAATTCCGATCGTGTATGGACAATTCTGACTCACAAAATTCCATGCATGCTCTGAATCAAGTAGGAGACAGAAGCGCTCGGTCTGGTAAAACTAGCGTTCGTAATGGAGATAGCAAATTTGTCACGCTGTAACGGACTCAAAAGCATGAGGCTATAAAGCGCGAATCGTCTCTCACCAAACTTCTACTAACACGATTGGTATTGAACTTCCCTTTTCTAGTGCCATCGTACGTCTTCTACGTCACCGCGTTCTTGACGTTCGGAATTTCCGAAAACATTTGACCGTGTGTATGCAAGACAAGTTTGATTACAGTATACTGTATGTGTACTATGTTTTTATTTATTTTTTAATTTAGCGCCGATCCCTGCCCCCATGCGTCGCAACGTCACAGAGAACGGAGCTCGGCGGCACTCGGGCACTGTGTGAATCGAGCGAGGAGACAGCTTGCTCACACATCAGGGAGACATTGCAGGATCTAGGGGACAAGGTAAGTAACTCTGCCTGGATACTGCGATGCGATCCCGAGTCTGGCTCGGGGTTACCACTATTGGTACTGAAATTCCAGACTCAGGAGTACCGCTCAGGAGGTTAAACCCAAAAGCAAACATTTATTATATTGCAGCCTACTAAATTCTTAGATGTGATGGCTACTTCAGTTTTCTTTTTTAGGCTTTCTTTCCTTTATGTTCACCTAGTGATCCAGCTAGTAGGTCTGTTGTTTTTTAACAGAACAAGCTCCCCTGCAAATAAAGTGTTGAGACAAACCATTTATCACTGAACGGGGTGCTTATATTGTTCAGCTTTTATTTATTCTTATACCAAAAAAAAATACCTGTTGCTATGTAACCATTTGTGTAATTGCAGTGTGAGCTGGAGTTTGGTTTTACTTTGTTAGTGCATTTCAATCTGCTAGTACATGTAACACTTCCTTCCTCCCAGACTGACAATGCTGCTGTCCAAAGGTGCCCCTGTTGCTCCTTAACCCAGAGTGGAGGCACTCTAATACAGGTAGTGTGTTACTGGCCAGATCACCAGGTAAAATCACACAGATCAGAGAGGGAAAAAATAAACAAAAAAAATAAAACTAATGCAGCCACCACATCTTAGGATTGGTACGCTGCAATACGTTATATTTTTGGTTTTGGGTTTAACACCACTGTAACGGAATGGCCCGTGATACCCAGAGACTTTTGAAGGATGTGGGGTACTCCTGTGCCAGCTTCACCAATGACTCTTACGTCTAGGGTCATCGTATGTCCAATAGGGGCATAGGATGACTGAGAAATGATATCTCGGATTACATGAGATGGGAAAGTAACGATAATTCATGTATTGCAGTATATCTTGAAATATTACAGGTGGTTAATTCTGACCCCAACAGGTCAATAGCAGAGTGACTCATTCATGTGGGGACACAGACTGTTGAGGTGCTAATTAAGTCTACCTGGCTGTAGTGATAAAAGCTTGCTGTGTTTGCATTCGATTGTCTATTGTGCTAATTAAGTCTGTCTCTCAAGAACCTTGCATTGTGTATGCTAATGACACTGTATTGTGTTAAAGTTCTTTTGATGATAGATATGTGTTGGCAGTCTGAAAGGTCAGATGTCTGACCTTTCAGGTGTAGTGGATTAGCATGTCAATTATGTTTACTAAAGAATGGCCCAGATTCAGGTACGATTTGCCCCTTTTTTACGGAGGCACAGGGCAGCGTTTTTGCCCTGCGCCCCCGCAAAATTATCTGCGCTGCGCGCGATTCACGGAGCAGTAGCTCCGTAAATTGCGTGTGCGCTCTTTAAAATTGCCCTGGGTAAGGGCGCCTAATGTAAATGATCCCGTAGGGGGCGGGAATCATTTAAATGAGGCGCGCTCCCGCGCCGAGCGCAGAGCGCATGCTTCGTCGGGAAACTTTCCCGACGTGCATTGCGGCAAATGACGTCGCAAGGACGTCATTTGCTTCAAAGTGAACGTGAATGGCGTCCAGCGCCATTCACGAATCACTTACGCAAATCACGTAAATTTCGAACGTTGCTACGCGGGAACGACGGGTATCCTATAGCATTGCCTGCGCCTGCTATTAGGATGTGCAACCTTACGCAAAACCCGACGTACGCAAACTAGGTAATTTGCGTACGCAGGGCTCGCGCAACGTTGTGAATCAGCGTAAGTATGCAATTTGCATACTATACGCTGACCACAAGGGGAACGCCCCCTAGCGGTCATAGCAAGAATGCAGCCTAAAATCTGCGTGGCATAAGAGCCTTATGCCACGCAGATTTTAGGCTGCAGTCGGCGTAACGAGTTCTCTAAATCAGGAGAACTCGTTACGCCGGCGCAAGTCAGCAATTGCGCTGCGTAACTATGGTTACGCAGGCGCAATTGCTTACTGAATCTGGGCCAATGTGTTTTATGTAGCAGGTGAGAATAACTTATCGCAGAGTCAGAACGTCTGGGGAATGATGAGTAATTAGCTCATCTGAATGTCATTATCTAACGGAATGTGTATTGAGCACCCATTGTGTCATGTTGTGGGTGGAAAACCTGAGAGTTTACCATTAAAGTGTTCATTCGTTTTGGAACCAGAGACAGAGCTGTGTGTGTCTCGTTTCTGGGGGAAATCCAATGGGTCCTGTCTGCTGAATTGTGGAGTGTCGGTAAGCTGTCGTGGGTTGGTGGAATGGAATATCGTAAACAGTGTTAACCCCTGACCGTTACAACCACCCTAAAACAGTAGAGAAAGTCTGCCTTAAAAGGTGTGCATTTATTATCCTTACCATATACGAGTTTTCTTAGAAGTCACTAATGCTTTTATAATGGTTATCCTTGTTTGTTTGATAGAACAGTATGTCAATTGTGTAACTTTCAACTCAAATTGAGTTTATTTTTCTAGGCAGAACCCACAGAAGCTGTGAGAAGTACATTACATGTTGAAAAATCTAGAATGCACTGTATGTGTGTATTTTGCAATATTTTGCAATGCATTAGCTTAGAATGTGGGTGGAGCAGGTTTGCACAATATATTACAGTAGATATTATATAACTGAACGTAGTCATTATTTTACATTACAGAACTGCCGTTTTGGTGTAATAGTAAATGCTTTATTTGCTGAGGTGAAAAGATTCTGTTTTTCATGATGCCGTCTTTTTGCAAATTATTTTGCTCTGGTGCGATGGACAATTTTTAGTTAATCGGCCAATGACTGCAGTCAGCACAATGGATTTTTGTCTTTTGGAAAACAGTAGTTTTGGATCATCATCTGCACACACTTGTGCTACTTTATTACTGCAACTGACTCTTGTGTGTTCCTCAGATTGGTCAAATTGGCCTTTAAAAAGCCAGTGAACCTTTTCTCATTTGCATATCTACAACTTATGCTGGATTTTCCACTCAAAAGAACAGAGAATTCAGCCAATTGGACAAAGTTAGGGATGGTGTAGGGGGGTTACCAAAGCAAGGAAGTGAAGCAACGATCCTTGGGGGATTTCTTCTACATGAGCTCTAAAGTTTGTACCAACCTAATGGCTGATTGAACCCACAGCAGTCGCGTAACTAGACCCTAGGGCCCCAGTGCAAGAAACCATAAAGGGCTCCCTTCCCTCCGAGCCCGGTGGTGGAATGCCAGGGCCCTGTCACAAGTGTAACCTTTGTGACCCTGGTAGTTCCTCCACTAGTGTCAATCGTTTTTCTTTTGTTTTTCTTCTTTATATTAGTTTTTTTTCAACTATTTTTTTCTTTTACAATATACCATTATTTTGCATGGAAATTTTGCGTTTTATATTGTAGGCCTGTAATTCTTAGAAATAACTCACTTAAATCTGTCCAAAAAAGAGTCTAGTAGACATCCCGGGTATAATACAATTTGAAACACAAAATCATAAATTATAATACAATAACTAAATATAAATAATTATAACAAATAATATAATAATAATACAAATTATTACTTTAAATTTTTTTGATGACAAATTTCCCCACAAATCACTATCACTCAATTCTGCTAGTGATTCTAATTTATTATCGCTGTTTTTTAGCTGGTCTAAAACCACTTTTGACATAAAGGGACACTTTTTTGGTTGCTATGGACAATCTCCAGTTTCCAGGCAGAAAGAACAGTTTTTATTATATAAAAGTGCATGTAGGACACTGGGCAGCCCACTAGGGACAAAGGGGGTGTTGTATTTTTTACATACAGTACTGTAATCTATAAGATTACAGTATACTGTATGTATTGTGTTTATTTACTTTTTTAAATTTGGTGCCGATCTCTGCCCCGTGCGTCGTAACGTCGCAGGGAACGGAGCTCGGCGGCACTCAGCACTGTGAATCGAGAGAGGAGGACACCGCTCGAACACACAGTGGGGCGGCATCGCAGGATCCAGGGACAAGGTAAGTAAACCCTGCCTGTGGACACTGCAAGGCGATCCCGAGTCTGGCTCGGGTTTACCGCTTTTGGTCCTCAAATTCCACCCTGAGCCAGACTCGGGAATACCGCCAGGGGGGTTAAAGTGGAAGTAAACCCTCTTATCATTTTCGGCCAAGAAAGCTGCCATCTTGGCCTCTGTTTAATCTCCAACTGCCATGATGCTGCAAATGTGATCAGTTATGACACTAGCCATTGGGTGGTTTGACAGTTTGGTTGACCGCACAAGCAAATGTGACCGTAAGCAATCCCGGCATGCCGGGAACATAACTGTTTTCTGAAACCTTTAAATCAATGGGTTTACTTAAGCTTTAAGGACAGAGAAAGGAGAACACAGCCCTCAATCTCAATCTCAGCAGCTTCAGCAGAGCAGAATGAATGGATAGGAATAGCTCTGCAGTGAGACTCCCCTCCATTCACAAATTAAAACAGAGTAAACACAGTTTACTCTGTTTCAGTTATCAATGGAAAGAATCAGTGATAGGTACGGATCACTGACTCTCCATTCAGAAAAGGAAGGGGCTGGTAAATCACACATTTACCTTCCCCTTCCCTACCCTCCACCCTGACAGATCCCCCCACAGCAGCTGGCAGGAGAGGGGAGGTGGGAACCCGGCAGAGCTGCAGGGGACAAGGGGGGCCATGAAAGAGCAGGGGGGTGGAAGGCAACCAGGGGGCAGTAGAAAAAAGATGGATAGGAGGAGCGGTTGTATGTAGAGGAACCAATCCCCTCCATTTTCAACCTGTAGCCCCTGAATTACCTGCTTCTCCTCCCCTCCCTTTCACAGACATTCTGCCGCTCCTCCTATCCAGGTGCTAGGGGGGCTGTATGGCCCCCTTCATCATGGGGCAGGGTTGACATTTACCCCTGCGACCCCTGTAGAGGTGCGCCCCTGATTTACAGTACCCACACATAACTGTTTCTGAATGTTCAGCTTAATTGAAATTTAAACAAAAGATGATGGCAGTGAACAAGATCCTCCAAGCTGATACAAAACTACACAATAGGCATAAGGCCTCGTACACACCACCCAATGCCCGCGGACCGTTTTCATCGGACATGTCAGCTGGGATCATTTGGTCTGATGTGTGTACACACCATCAGACCAAATTCCCCGCGGACAGAATACGCGGTGACGTGTCGGCTACGTGGCGGCGACGATGACACCGTGACGTGCGCGCACCAGGAAGTTCAATGCTTCCACGCATGCGTCAAATCACTTCAACGCATGCGTGGGATTTCGGGCCAGCGGACATGTCCGATGAGTCGTACTGACCATCGGACATGTCCGACGGACAGGCTTCCAGCGGACAAGTTTCTTAGCATGCTAAGAAACTTTTGTCCGCTGGAAGCCTGTTCGCTAGGCTGGAAAACTGTCCGGTCGGCCCTACACACGACCGAACATGTCCGCGGAAACTGCTCCGACGGACCAGTTTCAGCGGACATGTTCGGTCGTGTGTACAAGGCCTAAGAGATAAATATCTGTGATCCCAGGAATAATCTGATATTTGATCACACTGCATTTTGTAGACATAATCTGTGAAATTTCTAAAAAGTGCCACAGATATTCATTAGAAATTGTAGTAGTGGAGAAATGCCACCACTTTTGGTAAATATATGTCCCTTTTGGTAAGGTATTGAATCTGTTGTAGAATTGTCCCAGAAGAAAACCTTTGTCTGTGACACAAAACATACATATGCAATACAATGTATTCAAACATGGAAGGGATCTTTTTTATCCCCACTTACCTTATTACTGACTTGGTAGTATTGCTCTATGAATATGTCACAACAATAGTAAAAGAGTTGCAAAAAAAAAGCACATGAATGTGTGGCACATGTTCGTACTTAAATGAAAATGTTTCACAATGTTTGCTCTAGGCTTCTGACTACAACTATACTGCTAGAAATGTGTCGCAAATGCCTAACTCAATGTACACCAGTGCCACTCCCCATCACCTTTTTATCATTGTCAGGTTTTTTCTATAATTTGCTGTCAAAAACTTAAAGTGGTTGTAAATCTCAGTCATGGAATTTGAGCAAACCACATACAGTATATGTGCAGTGTTTACTTATCTCTCTCCAAAGCTCTAAGTGTAGTTTTTCTCTGGTGCTTTGTTCCTCTGTTAGCATGTACTGTAGAGCTGATGTTCTACATGCTAATAACTTGTATTTTTTGTATATGTTTATTATTCCAAAGGGGAAAATATTATGGTATACCGCAGCACTGTCTTAGCTGACTGCCATACTTTTATGGCCATCTTTAATGTTTTGCTCCTGACAAAAAAAGAGTCTGCTTCCAGTGCTTCTATTACCGTGTTATGTGGGGCTCCCGGTAGCATCATCCTGCCACTGGCACCCCTCCCAGCGTGAAACAACCTCCCAAATGCTGCAGCTGAGCTGCCAAAAAATAACTACAAGGGTGTGGGACGACCATCCATCCTTCATTTGCTGGTAGCTGCAGCAGTTGAAGGATAATCCTCGCCTTTCCCTTCTTCCAGATTAATTCCCTAAAAAGGGATTCTATCTTTTAAACCATTATTTTCCTATCCAAAATGTAGAGTTATGGAGCATGTAGAGCAATTGTGGCATCCAGATCATTTTAATCAGGTTACTTTGCCCTGCCGCTGATAGGGGGAGTCGGCCCCAAATATCAGCTTTTCGCTTAAATTTAACCAGAAGTGGCACTAGGTTATTACTGATATATTGGTCTGGGTCTCGTGTTATCACAATCCCTAGATAATTCATCTTTTCCACTGTTTTTAACTGGGGGATTCCAGGTAAGATGGGGTTGCTAACTGGGTCGCCAGGTAAAAGTTCAGATTTCTCCCAATTTATCACCAGACCCGAAAACCGTCCAAATTCCTCAACTATCTGCATTGCTGCCCTTAAAGATGCCGTAGTATCCCCCAGAAAAAGCAGGGCATAGTCCGCATACAGTGCGATCTTTTCCTCCCCTGACTTCCTCTGGAACCCTTGTATGCGCTGATCTAATCGCGATTGCTAATGGCTCCATTGCCAGGGCAAAATGGAGAGGCGACAAAGGGCACCCCTGCCTCGCCCCCCTCTCCAGCTGGAACATCTTTGAATATTCATTTAAAAAAATTATTTTGGCACTTGGGGCATTATAGAGTATTTTTACCCATCTAATGAAGAAAGGCCTAAACCCGAAAGGCCCGCCAGAGATAGTCCCACTCCAGGCTATCAAAAGCCTTAGCGGCATCTAAGGACAGAATGGCTCTTGCGCCCATATTCTCTGTTGGGGTCTGCAAATTCAGATACACCCTTCTGATGTTAGTACTGGTCGATCTATTGGGAATAAACCCAGATGTATACGTTTTTGAATACTTTTATTCAGCCTAGCCGCCATTATTTTAACATTAGGCCCCGTACACACGACCGAGTTTCTCGGCAGAATTCAGCCAGAAACTCGGTTCAGAGCTGAATTCTGCCGAGAAACCCAGCCGTGTGTACACTTTCGGCCGAGGAAGCCGACGAGGACCTCGGCGAGGAAATAGAGAACATGTTCTCTATTTCCTCGTTGTTCAATGGCAAAAGTCGGCCCGCCGAGTTCCTCGGCGGCTTCCACCCTGAACTCGACGAGGAACTCGATGTGTTTGGCACGTCGAGTTCCTCGGTCGTGTGTACGGGGCCTCAGAACATAATAGTGCTATCGCTCTATAAGAAGATGTATCCAGCTGATCTTCCCCTCTTTCTGCAGCACAATTATAGTAGCCTCCGACATCGAGGAGGGCAGCCTCCCCCTTCTGCCATCCACTCCAATGCCCTTAGCAACTCTGGAAGCAGAACCTCGCCATACTGTTTGTAAATCTCTGCTGGTAATCCATCTGGCCCAAGAGACTTCTGGTTGGCCATCCCCGCTACTGTCAGTTGACACATTAACACATTTTTAATAACGCTATAATCTTGCAGTAAACAGAATTGATAAATGTTTCCTTGTGTGTTTCATCTGGCCATAAACATGAGAAAA
Organism: Rana temporaria; assembly: GCF_905171775.1. Lineage (NCBI taxonomy): Eukaryota > Metazoa > Chordata > Amphibia > Anura > Ranidae > Rana > Rana temporaria. Next base: position 78,536,536 of record NC_053498.1, read on the forward strand.
TAGTAAGCAAAGTAGGATCTTCTAATGTGTCTTCTTGCACAGATTTAGTTGAGCTGTACAGGGAATTATGGAAAAAGAATATCAATTTAAAAGGATAAACATTAGATTATGTTGCACACCAAAGCAATGTTAAACAGGTCATGTGACACATTTATTACAAGGTTACGGCAGGAGTCATAAATTCCCGCCTCGGCTGCTCCAAAGTCGTGACAGTAAAGTGTAAAGAAAAGTAAATCTGTAACTGAATCTAAAAAGTGACAGATTTAAACCTGACCCTGACCAAGTCTTAATTGTGCATCTTGGGAATATGTGTCTCATTTTCAGCATTAAATCTGTCTTCCAATTTTGAAAACTGTTGCACTTGGCTGCCCAGGAATAAAGACGCACAGCTCTGTAAATCTGTCAGAGACTTTGCTGATAAAGAGGCAGCCTGATTTGTGACTAATTGTGCTGCTAATTGGTTTTGTTTTCACAACTACATAAAGAATTATTTTCTAATCTATATTTCTGTATTTCCTTTTTAAGGGGCAGATTCACAAAGATCTGCCCCGGTGCAGCGTATCTGAGATACGCTGCGCCGCCGTAACTTACTTGTTTTGGTTTGAATCCTGGAAGAATTTGCGCCGTAAGTTACTCTCGCGGCGTAACGGCACCTAATTCAAATCGGCGAGTAAGGGGAGTGTTTCATTTAAATGAAGCGCGTCCCCGCGCCGAACGAACTGCGAATGCGCCGTCCCTAAATTTCCCGCCGTGCATTGCGCTAAATGACGTCGCAAGGACGTCATTGTTTTGATGTGGACGTAAATTACGTCCAGCCTGATTCACGGACGACTTGCGCAAACGAAAAAAAAAATGTAAAATAATACGCGGGAACGACGGCCATACTTAACATTGAGTACGCCACCAAACAGCAGCTTTAACTATACGCCGGAAAAAGCCGTCTGGAGACGACGTAAAAGAATGTGACGGCCGCTCGTACGTTCGTGGATCATCGGAAATAGCTAATTTGCATACTCAACGCGGATTACGACGGGAACGCCACCCAGCGGACGCCGAAGAATTGCATCTTAGATCCGAAGGCGTACGAAGACGTAGGCCTGTCGGATCTAACCCAGATGCCGTTGTATTTTGTTTTGAAGATTCAAAACAAAGATACGACGCGGGAAATTTGAAAGTACGCCGGCGTATTAGTAGATACGCCGGCGTACTCGCTTTGTGGATCTGCCCCTAAGTCTCTTAATGCATCAGACTTTAAAAAGGTGTTCCTTTTGGCCATATCAGAGCAGTTTTAGGCCCCATTTCCACTTGCGAATAATTTTAATTATGGTTGTAAGAATCAGAGACTTCCAGCACTGTAAATAGCTGCGGCTGTAGGCAGGTTTTCTACAATAAGGATTTTTGCTTAGCAAGATGGCTAGCCTGCCTAGGCTGGGAAAGGGTTAACTGGGTCCGGGCTCCTTCCTGGGATTTTTTGGGACACCCAGGGGCTCTGTTGAAATGTGAACAGACTGTCCAGAAAACAATTGTTTACTATATACCCTTACACTGACTGGTATTGATACTGCACAAGAAAATACCAGTCACCTCACCAAGTATCATATGATATTGCTGACATACAGAACAAATGTACACCCAATTTTTTGGGACAAATAGCTATATAATTTTTTTTAATACACCCTTAGACCCCTTTCACACTGAAGCGTTTTTACAGCATTTTAGCGTTAAAAATATCGCTATTAAAACGCTCATAAAACACTCTCCATGCATCTCAATGGACCCTTTCACACTGAGTCCTGCAAGCAGCATCTTTGGAGCAGCTTTTGGGCGGTGAAAAAAAAAGCTCCAAAAACACCCCTCTCCATTGAAATGAATTGAAAGCGCTGTAAAAACGCCTTACCCTTTCACACTGAGGCACTGCAAAAATGCCCTAAGGCCCCTTTCAGACTGGGGCGGGAGCCGTGGTGGCGGTATAACGCTGCTAAAAATAGCGGCGTTAGACCGCCGGGATTGCAGCGGGAATCAGCCCCTAGCGGTGCGGTATTAACCTCCGCTAGCGGCCGATAAAGGGTTAATACCGCCCGCAATGTGCCTCTATAGAGGCGCATTGCGGGCGGTATTGCCGCGGTTTCCCATTGTTTCAATGGGAAGGAGCGGTATACATGCCGCTCCACTCTCACCGCTCCAAAGATGCTGCTGACAGGAGATTTTTTTGTCTCCCGCCAGCGCATCGCCTCAGTGTGAAAGCCCTCAGGCTTTCACATTGAGTAGGCAGTGAAGGAGTTTTTCAGGCAGTAAAGCAGCGCTATTTTTAGCGCTGTACCACCTGAAAAACTCCTCAGTGTGAAAGGGGTCTAAAACGTTAGGGTCTTAGCGGTGCTTTACCAGCACATTGGGATTGCAGATGAGGCTTCGCTCGAATAACGCTCGAAAAACGCTTGAATAACGCTCAAATAACACTTGAATAACGCTCGAAAAACGCCCCAGTGTGAAAGGGGCCTAAAAGTGATTCTTAAGCACCTGGTTTTGGCTAGTTTATGGTAAAACGATGTTCTTTCCACTTCCAGATTATGGCCCCAACAGTGCTCACTGGAACATTCAGAAGTTTAAATATCCTTCTGTAACCAATGCCATTAGTATGTTTTGCAACAATAAGGTTGTGAAGGTCTTGAGAGAGCTCTTTGCTTTTATCTATCATGAGATGTTTCTCTTGGTAATGAGACACCTTTTTATAGGCCATCAGTTGAGACAGAACCAGTTAATATGAATCTTTTATGACAAAGGGCAGGATTTCTTTCTAATTACTGATAGATTTCAGCTGGTGTCTTGTCTTTCTGTGCCTTTTTGCACCGCCCTTTCTTGATGTGTTTAATACATTTTCCCTGTGTCATTCTATTTTATTAAACATACATAACCTAATTTCTGAATGTATTTGTTTTCATTTCTTTGTATGTATGGGTTGCATGGGTTGTTACCGACATGTCGTGAAAATTTCATGCCAATAGCACCTTTCAAAATATATTTACATAGCAAAATGGTGAGGTGTTCAATGCTTATTTTACCTGCTGTATATAAGTACCCGAAATAAATAAAATAAATAAATAAATATGGCCCTGGAAATTCCAAAAGTGTTTGCCAGTAGTCTCTGCAGAAAGGTGGGGGGGGGGGGTTGTCCCTGAAAAGAGTAGGCAGAAGAGAGAGAGAGGGGGGAAGATTTACTAAAACTGGTGCACTCAGAATCTGAAGCAGCTGTGCATAGTAACCAATCATCTTCTAACTTCAGCTTGTTCAATTGAGCTTTGACAGAACAACCTAGAAGCTGATTGGTCACTATGTACAGCTGCAACCCACATTGTATACAAAGGCTGTTTGATCCTGTCTTCTTTGATCCTCCCCTTCTTCCACTGTCCCCAATCTATCTTCTAATAGAACAGAGCCTTGGGGGCACTCTGCACATGCTCAGTTTGGTGTGTTGCTTGAGTGTTTTTTTTTTATTCTTGGGAGGGTGCATGTGATCAGCACAGGGTCAATCATCACTGTCCAAATAGAGGGTCAGGGGTGCTGCAGCCTCATAGGACAATCGGGGTAGAATGAAAACTCCTCGTACAAGCTTTAACCAGACAGTGATAGAACTTACAAGACTGCTATATACTGCTGCTGAGAAAAGGTATTTAGCAGTTTATATTCACTAAAGTAATTGCATTTCCATTTTCTGTGTACTGTAGGAGATCAGATATAGTGAATGCAACACTTTAGGGGTCCATGCACACTGGACATAAAAAGTGCTGCTTATACAGGCATGTTGCATTTTTTTCTTCAGCCTGTAGAACAGTGTTGCCAACCTACCAGATTGACATTTACTGGCACGACACCCGAAATTTGCTGGCGCAACCAAGTTTTTACTGGCATTTCACAAGAGTTACTAAATTACATTTTTAGGTGCAAATTTCAGTATTTAGGCTACAAACAAGTACGCTAGGCAAACAGCAATGTGATTTAAGGTAGATATTAAGGTAAAAAAAACATATTTTTGTTATTTTCGATATAATAAGGGCAAATTATTTAGTCACATCACCCCCTGCCTCCATCCCCCTCTGCCACCAACACCCCCTGCCTTCACCCCCTTCTGCGGTGCCACAATCTCCCCTTGCCTCCAATCTCCCCCAGGCCCCCTGCCTCCAATCACCCCCTGCCTCCATCGTCCCCTACCTGCATCCCCCTCTGCGGTGCCACCAACAACCCCTGTCTCCATCCCCCACCCTCTGCGGTGCCACCATCCCCCTCTGCGGTGCCACCAACACCCCCTGCCTCCAATTACCCCTTGCCACTAACACCCACTGCCTCCAATCTCCCCCTGCCTCCATTGCCCCCTGCCTCCATCCACCTCTGCGGTGCCACAGCAGCCACCATCACCCCCTGCCTCCATCGTCTCCTGCCTGCATCCCCCTCTGCGGTGCCACCAACAACCCCTGTCTCCATCCCCCACCCTCTGCGGTGCCACCATCCCCCTCTGTGGTGCCACCAACACCCCCTGCCTCCAATCACCCCTTGCCACTAACACCCACTGCCTCCAATCTCCCCCTGCCTCTATTGCCCCCTGCCTCCATCCACCTCTGCGGTGCCACCGCAGCCACCATCACCCCCTGCCTCCATCGTCTCCTGCCTGCATCCCCCTCTGCGGTGCCACCAACAACCCCTGTCTCCATCCCCCACCCTCTGCGGTGCCACCATCCCCCTCTGCGATGCCACCAACACCCCCTGCCTCCAATCCCCCCTTGCCACTAACACCTCCTGCCTCCAATCTCCCCCTGCCTCCATTGCCCCCTGCCTCCATCCACCTCTGCGGTGCCACCGCAGCCACCATCACCCCCAGCCTCCAATCACCCCCTGCCTCCAATCTACATGCGCAGTTCCAAGCCGAACCAATCTCGGCTATTTTTACTGGCACATTCCCGCAACCACGGACATTTACGAACGGGGGGAAAAAGTGCCAGTTTTTACGAACTGTCCGTGAAAATACGGACGGTTGGCAACACTGCTGTAGAAGCAGCTCTATGTTAGCCTTTGTGTCTATGCAAATTAGAGACTTTACAGGCATATTGTCAGAGGAACGTTTAGAAGCAGAAAAAAAATACTTGCGAATTGTGTTTTTGAGAGGAGGATTAGGGAAGAAAAAAATGCTTCTAAGCATGTCTAAACATGACATTTGGGAGTGTTTGGCATTTTCAGGTGTACATTGATTATAGTGAAAAATGAGCAGAGGAGAATGTTCTGGACAAAAACTTGTAAAAGCAAATGCCCATAAAAACGCTCATGAACTCTTGTGCGATATGAGCCACTATGAGCATTTTGTATGTTGCTTGTTCTGCCAGAGGTTCTGTGTACGGACCCGAAAAGTGATGCCTTTTGAAGCCCAATGCACCTTATATTATACAGTAAAACCTTGGATTGCGAGCATAATTCATTCCAGGAAATGTGCTTGGAATCCAAAGCACTCGTATATCAAAGCAAATTTCCCCATGATTCCTTCCACAACCATTTATTCATAAATCCTGCAGTTTATATAAAGAGATTATAGCAATGTTGTGTAGCCATAAAATGTCCTTCCACAAATGGAAGCCTCCACAAGGGGATTAGAAGCAAAATCCAGCAGGAGCTACAGAGTATAAAAGAGAAGTGAGGCGCCTCTAAGTGTAGCAATATGGTTACATTTAATGAAGGTACAACATTTAGCAACTCACATCGTTGATGATTAAAAGAGGCACATCTAAGCATGCAGGGATCCGGGGTAAAGCTGTCCACGTTGACCCGGGGTAGGCAACCTTAAAGAGGTGGAGATCTACCTGAAGAACATGGGAGAAGTCAAAGATCACCAGGCCCAGTGTCGTCCAGTGTCACCTCCTCACACCCGATTTAAACCTCTTATGCCGCGTACAGACGGTCGTTTTTTGTGATGAAAAACAAACAACGTTTTGAATCATGAAATAAAACGACGTTTTTGAAACTTCATTTTCAAAAACGACGTTGCCTACACACCATCGTTTTTTCAACATGCTCTAGCAAAGCGCGGTTACGTTCAGCACTCTTTTCCATTGAAGCTAGCTTCATAACTTGCTTCTGAGCATGCGCAGGTTTAAAAACGTCGTTTTGAAACGTCGTTTTGCCCACACACTATCATTTTCATTGACACAAAAAACAACGTTTTTAAAAACGACACAAAAAAATTCGAGCATGTTCGAATTTTTTTTTGTCGTTTTTCAGAAGACATAAAACGACGTTTTCCCCACACACGGTCATTTTAAATGACGTTTTCAAAAACGTCGTTTTTTTTCATCACAAAAAATGATCGTCTGTACGCGGCATTAGACCCCATTCACACCTGAGCGTTTTGTAGCTTGAAGCCTGAAGCTACAAATCGCTGGAGGGGAAAAAATCTATTATTCTCTATGGAGATGGTTCACATCTCCACTACAAAACGCCTGAAGCCAGAAGTTCCAAAACGCCTGAAGCTCAAACAAGTTTCTGATTTTAACATTGGTGACCCTTTAGACCTGTCCAAAATCGCGGCAAAACGCGGTAAAAAACGCTGCAAAAACCGCAGCAAAAAAACTGTAAAAACGCAGCAAAAATCACGGAAAACGCTACGCTCAGGTGTGAATGCAGCCTAATTGCCATACTAGTGTTTTGCAATTATGTGCATTGCAAAGTAATAATGGGGTTGAATCAGGTGGTTGAGCAACATACTGCCTCTTCACCACTTGTCAAAACCCACAGGATATAATAGAAGTCTATAGCTAAGCACAGCAAACCCACAGGAAAGCTGCAGGTACACTGCACTGCACCCACGATGTGGGTAAACCGCAGCACACCAGTGTAAAAGCAGCTCTATACTATTATGCCCAGTGTAATGCTTTACACCATGGGTCTTTAAACTATGGCCCTCCAGTTGTTCAGGAACTACAATTCCCATCATGCCTAGTCATGTCTGTGAATGTCAGAGTTTTACAATGCCTCATGGGATGTGTAGTTCCGTAACAGCTGGAGGGCCGTAGTTTGAGGATCTCTGCTTTACACTAACCTGAAAAACTCTTCTTTCCTTCTTCTGGCACCACTCTGGAGACCTCTAGCCAGGATAAAAGGTGGAGTGCATTTGGTATCACACCGCATGGGACAGGAGCCAGCACTACAGAGGAGGCATTGGCTTATGTAGATTTTGCTCCCTACTACAACTTCAATGTTACAAGTTGTCGCTCTGTACTGCACTCTGTTCGATACTCTGGATGGCATCCATCCACGGATCCTAGGTGAGTTGAGCTCTGTCATTTCAAAGCCACTGTATCTAATATTTAGGGACTCATTAAAGACAGGAATAGTACCACTGGATTGGCGCAGGGCCAATGTGGTGCCCATATTTAAAAAGGGAACAAAGTCTTTACCAAGTAACTATAGACCTGTTAGTTTAACTTCTATAGTTGGGAAGATACTGGAACGTTTAATAAAAGACCACATGGATGAGTTCTTGCTGGAAAAAAACTATTTAAGCAGCAGACAACATGGATTCATGAAAGACAGAAGTTGTCAGACAAACCTGATTTCCTTTTATGAAGAGGTAAGTAAAACCCTGGACAGAGGCGTGGCTGTGGACGTGATATATTTGGATTTTGCAAAAGCGTTCGATACAGTTCCGCACACACGGCTCATGTGTAAGGTAAGGTCTACGGGATTGGATATATCGGTTTGTGAATGGATAGAGAACTGGCTGAAAGACAGAATTCAGAGAGTCGTGGTTAATGATTCTTACTCTGAATGGTCCAATGTTATGAGTGGTGTACCCCAAGGTTCAGTGCTGGGACCCTTACTTTTCAATATATTTATAAATGATATTGGGTCTGAGATCAAAAGTAACATTTCTGTCTTTGCAGATGACACCAAGCTATGCAGTGGAATAACGTCCTTACAGGATGTCTCCAATTTACAAGCCGACCTCAATGCACTGTCTAATTGGGCGACTAAGGCCGGGTACTCACGAGCAAACATGTATGGTGAAAGCGGTCCGTCGGACCGTTTCCACCATACATGTCTGCCAGAGGGCTTCTGTACGATGGTTGTACACACCATCGTACAGAAGTCCGCGCGTAAACAATACGCGGGGCGTGTCCGCGGTGTCGCCGCGTCGATGACGCGGTGTCGCCGCGACAATGACGCGGCGACGTGGGCGGCCCGCCTTTAAAATGCTTCCACGCATGCGTCTAAGTCATTCGACGCATGCGAGGGACGGCGGGCGCCTGGACATGTACGGTAGGTCTGTACTGACGACCGTACATGTCCGAGCGGGCCGAATTCCAGCGGACTGTTTTAAAACAAGTCCACGAATATTTGTCTGCTGGGAAAAGGCCCGGCGGGCAAATGTTTGCTGGAATTCGGCCCGCTCGCGCCCACACACGACCAAACATGTCTGCTGAAACTGGCCTGCGGGCCAGTTTCAGCAGACATGTTTGGTCGTGAGTACGGGGCCTAAGTGGCAGATGAGGTTTAATGTAGATAAATGTAAAGTTATGCACTTGGGGGCTAAGAATATGCATGCATCATACATACTAGGGGGAGTACAACTGGGGGGGTCTGTAGTGGAGAAGGATCTGGGGGTTTTAGTTGATCATAAGCTCAATAATGGCATGCAATGCCAAGCTGCGGTTTCCAAAGCGAGCAAAGTCCTTTCTTGTATTAAGAGAGGTATGGACTCCAGAGACAGAGATATAATTTTGCCCCTGTACAAATCATTAGTAAGACCTCATCTGGAATATGCAGTTCAGTTTTGGGCACCAGTTCTCAAAAAGGATATAGGAGAACTGGAGAAAGTGCAGAGAAGAGCAACCAAACTGATAAGAGGCATGGAGGAGCTCAGCTATGAGGAAAGATTAGAGGAACTGAATTTATTCACTCTTGAGAAGAGGAGAATAAGGGGGGATATGATCAACATGTACAAATATATAAGGGGTCCATACAGTGAACTTGGTGTTGAGTTATTCACTTTATGGTCATCACTGAGGACAAGGGGGCACTCTTTACGTCTAGAGGAAAAGAGATTTCACCTCCAAATACGGAAAGGTTTTTTCACAGTAAGAGCTGTGAAAATGTGGAACAGACTCCCTCCAGAGGTGGTTCTGGCCAGCTCAGTAGATTGCTTTAAGAAAGGTCTGGATTTTTTCCTAAATGTACAGAATATAACTGAGTACTAAGATTTGTAGGTATAGTTGATCCAGGGTAAATCCGATTGCCTCTCGGGGGATCAGGAAGGAATTTTTTCCCCTGCTGTAGCAAATTGGATCATGCTCCGCTGGGGTTTTTTGCCTTCCTCTGGATCAACTGTGGGTATGGAGTTGGGTGTATGGGATTTTACTGTGTTTTTTTATTTTATTTTGTTTTTTGTGGTTGAACTGGATGGACTTGTGTCTTTTTTCAACCTGACTAACTATGTAACTATGTAATGGCGGATCAGCAAGCCCTGACTGTGATCTACCAGTAATCTGTCTGCGATCTACTGGTAGATCCCGATCTACAGGTTGCTGACCCCCAACGTAGACTATCCTCCACCGTCGGCTCTCACCGCTGTCAGCCTGCAATCGTGACTGGAAAGACTGGAAAGACTACCCTGCAATAGAACGATCTAAAAAGCGAGGCTTCAAGCGCTGTGTGGAAGGGATGATGTTGATGGCGGTGAGGAGGATGGTCTGTGTGGACAGCTTTACCTCGGATGCCTACATACTTAGATGTGTTTGTTTTAACTGCTTGCCGACCGCCCACCGTCGTTTTACGGCGGCAAGTCGGCTCCCCTGCGCGAGAGCGCGTAACATAACGTCGGCTCTCGCGCACGCCCCCGACTCCCGTGCGTGTGCCCGGCGGGCACGATCGCCGCCAGGCACACGCGATCGCTCGTTACAGAGCGGGGAACGGGAGCTGTGTGTGTAAACACACAGCTCCCGGTCCTGTCAGGGGGAGAAATGCTGATCTTCTGTTCATACAATGTATTAACAAAAGATCAGTAATTTCCCCTAGTGAGGCCACCCCCCCTACAGTTAGAACACACCCAGGGAACATACTTAACCCCTTCCCCGCCCCCTAGTGTTAACCCCTTCACTGCCAGTGGCATTTTTACAGTAATCAATGCATTTTTATAGCACTGATCACTATAAAAATGCCAATGGTCCCAAAAATGTGTCAAAAGTGTCCGAAGTGTCCGCCATAATGTCGCAGTACCGAAAAAAAACGCTGATCGCCGCCATTACTACTAAAAAAAAAAAATATTAATAAAAATGCCAATAAACGCTTATTGCGATTTTTTTAACGAAAAAAATAGGTAGAAGAATACCTATCGGCCTAAACTGAGGAAATTTTTTTTTTATATATATATTTTTTGGGGGGATATTTATTATAGCAAAAAGTAAAAAATATAATTTTTTTTCAAAATCGTCGCTCTATTTTTGTTTATAGCGCAAAAACTAAAAACCGCAGAGGTGATCAAATACCACCGAAAGAAAGCTCTATTTGTGGGGGAAAAAGGACGCCAATTTTGTTTGAGAGCCACGTTGCACGACAGCGCAATTGTCAGTTAAAGCGACGCAGTGCCCTTTCTCAAAAAGTGCTCTGGTCTTTGGGCAGCAATATGGTCCGGGGGGTTAAGTGGTTAAACATCAACCATGTGAGTTGCTAAATGTTGTACCTTCATTAAATGTAACAATATTGCTACACTTAGAGGCGCCTCTCTTCTCTTTTATACTCAGTTGTGACGTGACACTACTTGTATATCAAGACATCGCTCATTTATCAAAAAAAATTAGCTTGTCTTGCAAAACCCTTTCAGACCGAGTTACTCTTAGAGGTTTACTGAATAGGTTTGCTTTTTGGATACTTGAATCCTAGCCATAGAGAATAGATGAGTATGCCTGTAGTAAGATATACTGTATGTCGTCGCTATATATAATATGTACATATTACACATTTACTGCGGTGTATTAGCATGTAAACTGCAGATGCCTTGTGTACCATCCAGGTGTTAAATACTATTGGCCATTCACCGTCCAGCTTTTAGACAAACATATAATTCTGTTTGACTAAGAAAGGTATGTCTGAAGATCTTGGCTCCACTCCAGGTCTCACTGTAATATCTCGGCATATGCTTTGTAAAGGTAACAAAAATAGTTTGAAATCATATTCAAGGATAAAGAAGACCAAACATTTCATGTGAATATGTATTTACTTTTAGCATCATCTGGTAGAGCTAACAAAACAAGGGATGTATTTATTTAATAAACTGAATCAAAAGTAGAAATGTTGTCCATAGAAATCACTCAACTTTCAGTATTCTTTCTCTAGGAGGATGCTGCTTGGTATCTAGTTGCTATGGGCAATGGTCCTACTTTAGCTGCAGTGTGACAGTGTTAAATAGGGCATGTTCAGCACCAGAGGCGGCTCTCTAATTAGGCAAATTAGGCGGTCGCCTAAGGCCTCGCACCCACAGGGGCCTTGTGACCACCTAATTTTCTGAATTAAAGAGCTAGAGGTGGGTAGGAATAGCAGCGCCCGGGTGGCTGGAGGATGGGGTGAGTAGCAGGTCCCCCTGCCTCTACCGCACTGGCTGCTTTGTGTCACCTTCCCTACTTGTGTGTTCTGCCGGTCACCGGCTCTTCCGTGTCCCTCAATCCTTCCCCATGCTGCGCCGCTCATCCCAGAGTCCTCCTCATCCAGAGCTCTGCCCCCTGAGGACAGGGACCCCCTTCATCTCCCCTTGGGACAGGGACCCCCTTCATCTCCTGGGGGGGGGGGAGAGAAAAAGTGCCCTGACACCAGCACTGAGAATACGCTGACACCAGTGCTGAGAAAGAGTGCACTGACACCAGCACTTTAAGGCTCTTAATAAATGCAATTTATGCAGTTAATTTTTATCGCTTTAATTTTTTTTCCATTACGGGGGCCTCATGTCTAAGTTATGCCCAAGGCCTCACAAAGCCTAGAGCCGCCTCTGTTCAGCACAGTATCTGTGGAGACACATTGAAGGGGCTAGGGCCCTACATAAGATGCTGAGGAACCTGTTTAGAGGTTAGTAGTATATCACTTACCACTGGCCTCTGGATTACTTACTACTGACCTCTGAACTCTGCATCATTTATCACTGACTCCTGACCTCTGCGTCATTTACTACTGAGCTCTGAGTCCTTTCTGACCTCTAAACTCTGTGCCATTTATTACTTAAACTTTGAGTCACTTACTACTGAACTCTGCATAACTTATTACTGAACCCTGAACCCTGAGTCACTTACTACTGACCTCTGGACTCTGCATCACTTACTGATCACTGAACTCTGCGTCACTTACTACTGACCCCTGAGCCATAACTGACCTCTGAACTCTGCTTTACATTCTACTGACACCCCTGAGCCATAACTGACCTCTGAACTCTGCTTTACATTCTACTGACACCCCTGAACCATAACTGACACCTGAACTCAATCATCTACTACTGACCCTTTAACTCTGAGTCATTATTGAACTCTCAACTCTATGTCACTTGCTACTGACCCCTGACCTCTGTGTCACCTACTACTGACCCCTGACCTCTGTGTCACCTACTACTGACCCCTGAACTCTTCATCACTTTCTACTGACACCTGAACTCTGAATCACCTACTACTGACTCATGAACTCTGCATCACTTACTACTGATCTCTGAACTCTGCGTCAGTTACCACTGACCTCTGAGCTCTGCGTCACTACTGACCCAAGAAATCTGCATCTCTTACCACTGACCCCTGAGTCGTTACAGAACTCTGAACTCTATGGCACTTTCTACTGACCCTTGCCCTTTGTGTCACTCACTAGTGACCCCTGAACTCTGCATTCCCTTACTAATAACGCCTGACCTCTGAGTCATTATTGGCCCCTGACCTCTGAGTCACTACTAACCCCTAAAGTCTGCACCACCCCCTACTGACCTCTGAACTCTGCATCACTTACTACTGACCCCTGACCTCTACATCACTTTCAACTGACCTCTAAATTACTACTGACGCCTGAACTCTACATAACTTACTATTGACCTCTGAAATCTGCATCACTTACTGACCCCTGAACTATGTGCTACCTACTCCTGATCCCTTAACTCTGTGTTAGTACTGACCTCTGAATGTTATTTTACCACTGACCTCAAAACTCTGAGTCACTTACTGCTGGCTCCTGAACTTTTACTGCTTACCCCTAAACTGTGCATCACCTACTACTGACCCCTAAACTCTACATCAGTTACCACTGACCTCTGTGTCACTGCTTACCCCAGAACTCTGCAACACTTACCACTGACCTCTGAACTCTATGTCACTTACTACTGACCCCTAAACTCTGCGTCACTTACTACTAGCCCCTGAACTCTTTGTCACTTACTGCTGACCCCTGAACTTTGCATTACTTACTACTGACTCCTGAATTCTGAGTCACATACTCCTGACCCCTGAACTTTGCATTACTTACAGTACTACTGACCCCTGAACTCTGTGTCACTTACTATTGGTCCCTTAACTCTGCGTCCCTTACTCTTGACCAGTGAACTTTGCATTACTTACTACCGACCTGTGAACTCTGTGTTAATTATGACTGACCTCTGATCTCTGCGTTACTTACTACTGCCCTCTAAACTCTGTGCCATTTACCACTGATCTATGTGTCACTTCTGACCTCTGAACTCTGTGTCACTTACTACTGACCCATGCATCACTACTGACTTCTCAGTTACTTACTGCTGAGTTCAGGGGTTAAAAGTAATCAATGCAGAGTTCAGAGGTCGGTATAGACACAACCTCCCTCTGCACTGCTTACCACGGCTCTCCTGCTTCCTGGACTCATCCCAGTACTCAGGGTACTACAGCTCCAGCTCTTTTCCCTCTTCTACTATTATCTGGTCTGGTTGGCAGGGTTAAATGACAGCTAATCATAGCCCTGTCTACTGGACCAGTAAAATAGAAGAAGTACTTGGTGCTGGCTGGACTGATTGGATTCAGCTTGTCAGAGCAGCATATGTTTTGGTCAGGACAATACAGGGGTCAGGAGTAAGTAATGCAGAGTGCAGGGGGCCATAAGTAAGTAATGCAGAGACCAGAGGTTAGGAGAAATGAATGCAGAGTGCAGGGCTTTAAAGAAATGAATGCAGAGAGTGGATCAGATGTAAGTAATGCAGAGTGCAGGTATCAATGCTAAATAATGCAGAAAGCAGGGTGGACTCGGGAGTAAGTAGTGCAGATTGCAGGGGTCAGAAGTATGTAATGTAGAGACCAGGTTTGAGGAGTCAGTAATGCAGAGTGCTGGGCTCAGGGGTAAGCGGGTAACAGTGATGATGAGTAAGTAAGATGCACTGAGTCCTGGCCCTGCTGACTGAGCTCTGGCCTGACTGATTGGCTGTATTCTGCACTAAATGGCTGCAATGGCGTCACTAGGGTGGGGGCAGAGGGGACCATGACCCCCCAACATTATCCTGTGTCCCCCCCCCCCAATTGAATGAAATTAAACTGACACTGGGTGCAGGTACATACACTATCATTAATTAAAAAAAGAGAATGAAATCCCCACTAAGGGACTTTATGGGCCTAAAGATATCCAAAACTCAGAGGTAACAATGACATTTAAAATCTCAATACGATTTTTTTTAAACAAAGTGTTTGAAATACTTCGAGGCTGACATCATTGTGCAACAATAAGCAGTATATACAGGCATACCCCACTTTTAAGTACACAATGGGGTTTATATACTTAAGCTGGCTCACTTCTGCATAGAAACCAATGAGCTTCCAGGTTTTATTACCAGGCTTAATTGAACAAGCTGGGGTTAGAAGCTCATTGGTTTCAATGCAGAAGTGAGCCTGATTTTGCGCTTTCCAGCTTTAGTAAATAAACCCCATTGTGTACTTAAAAGTGGGGTATGCCTGTACGTGAACAATGTTCTACAATATCTGTTGACATCCAAGCATGATCCAACAACAACCAGTCAAACAGAGGTACCCGACGCGTTTCAGGATCATATCCTTGATCATATGATCCTGAAACACGTCGAGTGCCTTTGTTTGACTGGCCATTGTTGGAATACAAAAAAACACAGTCACTTGCAGCGCTAATAGGTCTTCCAAGGTGTGATGTAACAGATATCAGATAAAATGGTGGTGTGAAAGGTATATATGTTATCCCAAAACTAGGTGGATGCTGCCTTCCTCAGATGGGGTAATCCGAAAGGAACTACAAGAAAAACAGAAATGGAGGGCGCGCACACCTAGTGCATTAACAGAGATAATTTAATAATAAAACATTTTTTAGTATAAAAGTGGGTACCCCCTTCCTAGCTCTGAGGAAGGGGGTGCACCCCTGAAACACGTTAGCTGGCCCCATGTTCTGTGCATGTCCATGCACTGTGTTTATGGCCTTTTGTCAGTTGCATTATGTGAGTACCCACTTTTATACTAAAACATTTTTTATTATTAAATTATCTCTGATAATGCACTAGGTGTGCGCGCCTTCCATTTCTGTTTTTCTTGTGGCCATTGTTGGACAATTCTTTGATTTCAACAGATATTGTAGAACACTGTTCACGTGTATACTGTTTGTTGTTGCGCTATGATGTCAACCACTAAGTATTTCAAACACCTTGTTTAATACAATTTGTATTGAAATTTTAAATTTAAAAATTACAGTTTTGGATCTAAATGCCCATAAAGTCCCGTAGTGGGGTTTTCGTTCTCTTATCGTTCTCTTATTTATTTTTTTTGCATATAATTGGATGTTGGCCTAACCTTTCACAGACCTGACCATTACTCACTTTAAATATACTATCATTAATGCGAATGGACCTTATGTTTTAAATGAAGTCTGTATTGAACTGTATTGTTTTTGGCATGGTTTTGGGTTATTAAAGTGGTTATATATAGACTGTTTTGCATACATTTTTTATACAACAAAACATTTTCACTCTGGATGCCATGAAGTACCTGAATGATTTCTATACTTCCAACTTGTAAGACAAATACTTGGCCTCATAGTGCTCATGCAAATCAGCATACCTACCATCAAAGTAGTCAATATTAATAAAACAAGTGCTTGTCTGACTCAGATGTCTATACTTTGTATCAACACTTCCCTGTTATGGTCATTTAACATTACAACAGCTCACTTAAAGCGGAGGTTCACCCTAAATTTTGACTTTGGCTGAATTAAACCACTAGCCATCGACAATACCTAATCCGTTTTTTTTTTTGTTTTTTTTTATCGCGATCTTTACCTTTGTAATCCAGCAGTTTCTGTCCTGTCAATCACTATTCCCCGCAGGAGTGCGTGTGTATCATATTTTTCCCCGACCAGCGCTATGTCTCCTGGGAGTGAGTCATGAGAATCCCAGGAGACGTGCTGTGCTGTAATTCTGCGATATCTCGCGGGTCACGTGACCTTTTCTATCAGCTGCTCAGTTCACGTTGTGAGCTATAGCTGATAGATAAGGTGTATGTCTTCACAACGGGGCGTGACCTACGCCAGCCGTTGTGATGGCAACAGTGCAGTGTTGACGGCGACGCTCGCCTTCAACACTGCGCATGCGCGGGATAGAGCGGTGAATGCTGGGTAGTCAACATTCACCTCATCCCGGAAACACATCCTGCTGGGCTTCAGAGTGCCCACACTGAAGATGGAAATGTCAATCGAGGAATTTTATAAACTATCGTTTACGGGCCAAACACAATGCGGGCGGCTATAATAGTGAGACACACGAGTGGCTGTATTAGAAAGGTAAGAGTGCCCGAGGGATTTAAAAAAAAAAAAAAACGAAAACCCGCGGAACCCCTGCTTTAAGACTTCAGGTGAACAGTGTGGGGTAGAAATAACATGATGTAAACACAAACATATAAAAACATCACTGCGTTGGCAGATATGTGGCCCCACATGCAGTTTAGGGACAACAGACATAACCTGGTTTTGGTTGGAACAGTTGTGTGTTATAAAATGCTGTACAGAATTATAAATAATTCCCACATATATCATACCGATATTAATTTGTAAAATTAACATCATTATATGTGAATGAATGAGCACTGGGACTAGTAGTTACATAGTTGGTGAGGTTGAATTACGAGTCCAGTCTATCCAGTTTAACCTGTGTGTGTGTGTGTGTGTGTGTGTTTATGTCACTACTATTTTCCATAGCCCTGTAGGTTACGCTCGCTAAAAAATATACATCTCAACTTTTTTACATTTATCTACACTCCTCACTGACAACACAAACTGTGGTAGGGAGTTCCACACCCTTATCGCTCTAATGGTAAAGAACCCCTTACACAGTTTAAGATTGAACCACTTCTTGTCCAGCTTCATTGTGTGACCGTGTGTCTTCTTTAGAGACCTTAGGTTAAATAGTTTTCTCCTAATGCTAGAGTCACCATTTAAAGATTTGTATATTGCTATCATATCCCTTCTTAAATGCCTCTTCTCCAGGGAGAATGAGTTTATTATTTGTGGGTGCTTCTAAAGACATCGCTGTTTGATGATAAAACGCATTAAGCGTATCTTCCTCTGAGTCACTTCCAGTCCGTAGATGGAATGTACGCCTGGTCACGGACAGAAACCATCTTATTGGATGTAACAGCAGAACCAATTTGTTTGATGCTTTATGGAATTTGTAGTGCTTTTTAACTATTTTTAATAAATATACCAATATACACCTTTTTATGGGAGGTACTCTAATGGGCTTTCCAATGGCATTTATAAAATGGTTGCAGGTCCTATATAGACATCCCACAGCTGCAGTATATAGGCGTGATAATCTCGCGCCAAGCTTCTGAATTTGTCTCCCTGAATTTCACTCCGATCCTAGGAGATATTAGGTTAAAGTTGAAAATGTGGGAGTCTTTACCATTTTCCTTATTGGGATGTATTAACCTCCTAAAAATGAAAATTATAAGAAAAATGTATACATAGAGCATATATCACGCCACACAGATTTCAAAAGTGAAATTCTGTGTTCTCATCTGAGTGTTGGCGGTGTGGTGCTGCTCAGGGGGATAACACACACATCTTCTGGACTTGCCCATATATCGTTGTTTTTTTTGTTTTTTTGGGTGGTAGTAGTGGATTTGTTGAATTATATTATTTCCGCTCCTTTACAGCTCTCAATGTATGTATGCTTGCTGGGTCTGGTGGAGGCTAGTGAGTGTTTGCTAACATTACATTATTTTATGCGAGAAAAGTCATTGCTTTACATTGGAAGATACCCTCTATACATACAGTATATATATATATATATATATATATATATATATATATATATATATATATATATATATACTGTATATGATGCCTGGGGCCACTGTGGTTAGAAGGAACTAAAGTCATTGCTTTACATTGGAAGATACCCTCTATACATACAGTATATATATATATATATATATATATATATATATATATATATATATATATATATATATATATATATATATATATATATACTGTATATGATGCCTGGGGCCACTGTGGTTAGAAGGAACTAAAGTCTGTTTTTGCTATATTGGATGTGGATTGATATTTAGTGTGTTAAATGGGATGGTTTAGATCCTAGCCCAGTTAAAATACTTAATTATATTTCTCTTTTTATTTTCCATTTTTTAATTAATGGCTGATATGTAATGTGATTGTATCTCAAACTTACATTAATATTTTGCTCCAATATGTATGATGTTTTGTCTGTTGTTTATTAAGGAAATGAAAAAAAAAGATTGAAGAAAAAAAGAAATGTAAATGTACGCCTGTAAGTGTGTATGATTTTGATGTATACATTGGACTAGTATGTATTTTGTAATAGTTTGATGTCTTTTAACAAGGTTGGATCTTTCTTTTTGCTTTTACTTTATTTCATTTTAGAATGTGGAAAAAAAGTTTAAATGCCCTGAAAGCAGCACATTGTTATCTTATTCAAATTTGCAATGACTGACTGCCTAAGGCCTATGCAAATTCTCTGCTTTATCTGTTTGGTTTACCTGTGTGCTAAGGGTTAAAGAGCTCCCAGGAAGGGTGGTGGAGGGGGGTCAGTGTCATTTGTATAAAATATTCCTTTTCTCCAACTGACTTCTTTCTCACCTGGAAAAGAGAAATAGTGCCCTGAATGAAGACGCAGCTACAGGTCTCATCTGAAGCTGCCAAGTTATAGTAAATCTGGGAGGTTGTAAAGGTGAGGAAATAGATGTGATGGAAAGGGGGGATCATGTGTTTATGAGGAAAGTTGAGTGAATGTGTTAATTTGTGGGCAAGGTAGAATGAGTTCCTTTTAATATTGATAGGCAATATTGCCAAGCCAACCCATTGTATGAATGTAGTAAGTATTATATATTACGTAAAAAGCTGCACTTCATTGGCTGATTGCAATAACTGACAGCTATTTGGAAGTGTCTGTTATTGGTATTCATAGTATTTTAAACAATATGTATTTACTAACTGGTCAGAATTTGACAGGTCATTGGTACTTCCAGTACTATTGCAAAAAAAGATGCTTAGAAGACAACATTACATTTTATAGGGAAAAAAGGTTTCCTCTGTGTTAGTTTCTCTGCTGAAGCAAAAAATGGAGAGCCTCAGGTCTGCAAAGAAGGGAACAAACTCAAACAAATTTAAAGAAATTCTAAAGGTTCCGCCACTCCCTACATGATGAATATGATAATAGCATGTGTACTCTTGAATTTGAAAGTCGAATGAATTTTATTATAATACAATGGTTTTGTTTAGAAATAAATCATATGCATTATTAAAATCATTTTTTTTCCCTTTGACTTCTCTCAGATATTAACATGAGCCGTGAACCAGATTCCACAGAGGAACAGCAAAACGGAGAGGCACACTTACAGAATGGTGAGTGTCTGAGATAATAGCTAGTAGAGAGATCTCTAAATCAAGATTTGGCTTCCTATGGTCACTGAATATGCTGGAACGTTAAAATATGACATTTGATGGGAAGGCTTTACTTGCTTTGAACTGTATTTTATTATTATTATTTTTTCAACATTTTTGGCATATTGTTTTTTTTTTCCAGGGTATGTTAGGAAAGATAAAATCAAATTTGGGCTAGTGTACTTGTAGAGAAGATCAAGTTGGATTTAGTAGTTATTTCAAAGCTCCTGAATGAATTAACCACTATCATATTGATTTCTTTGTGTTCCGAAAGAGCTGATTGCCAACTGATGCCGCGTACACACGGTCGTTTTTTGTGATGAAATAAAACGAAGTTTTTAAAAACGTCATTTAAAATGATTGTGTGTGGGCTTCACATTGTTTTTTGTCTTCTAAAAAACGACCAAATAAAATTCAAACATGCTTCAATTTTGTATGTCGCTTTTCAAAATGTCGTTTTTTGTGTCATAAAAAATGATCGTGTGTGGGCTAAAACAAAGTTTTAAACCTGCGCATGCTCAGAAGCAAGTTATGAGACGGGAGCTTGAATGGAACAGAGTGCCGTCGTATGTGTTGCTTGTAACCGCGCTTTGCTAGAGCATTTTCAGAAAACGATGGTGTGTGGGCAACGTCGTTTTTTATGATGAAGTTAGAAAATCTTCGTTTTTTTTCATGATGAAAAACGTTGTTTTATTTCATCACAAAAAACTACCGTGTGTACGCGGCATAACAGTTACATCAGTAACTTTTTTATAAAAAAACGATTTTCTTTTGTGTTATTAAATAAAGGGAAGCAGCTAGGATTTCGTACCTAAAAAACTAACACATTCTTTGTGCTTCGTTGAATAATGAAAGAAAATAAAAAAACTGAGATATTCAAAATATTAAAGTCTCAGCTAAATTCTTATCTTGTGTTAAATTGTACCAATAAACCTTTATTGTACAACTTAGGGTTCGAAGAAAAAAATATTATTTATCCAGCTTACCCAAGAAATAATATTAGGGCAAAAATGACAGTGAGTATAACCCAAATAGATTTTTTGTTGCTTAATTAAAACATTTAAAATAGCTTGGTTTGATTGTAATATGCCCCGATGGAAGTGGATCTGTAGCTTTCAGTACCTGTAGACTGGCAATGTCATCTTTTAGCACAGTATTGTGAGAGTATAGTATAGTGGCTCCAGGCAGAAGAAGAGAACTATGATACAAAAAGGTTACCAAATTTTAGGAATAGTAAGAAATTGAGAAAAAAATAGAACTGGAAAAATTGACTTTATAGGTACCGCTGATAAAATATATACATTTGATTAAACACGCCACATAAATATAAAAACAGAATTGAAAAAAATCCCAGTAATTCTCAATTACTGTTTTTTTCAATTCTGTTTTTATATTTATGTGTTTTTTTTTATAAAATGTATATATTTTATCAGTGGTGCCTATAAAGTCAATTTTCTCAGTTCTATTTTTTCTCAATTTCTCACTTTGATAGGACATGGCGCTTTGTTATCTTTGTACACCCACAGTGCTAGTTGCCTAGGTTTTTCTTAATATACATTTTAGGAATAAATATACAATAAGTTTAGGTTAATGTTAAGGTCAAGCATTAGGAAGGTAAGTTTAAATGGTAGGGTTAAGGTTAGGATTAGACTTTAGTTGGATGAACGTTTGAGGGTTAAGAGTTAAGGGGGCATTTTAGGGGTAAGATTAGTGATAAGAAGCAATATTTGTGGTACCAGGTTAAGTGTAGTGGAAGTAAATGATCAAGTCAATATTTTACGAGTTAAGTATTAAAATAGGCAGCATTAAGGTTTCTATTACGCTTACTTTTCTGGCTGTCATCCTGGTCCAACAGTTTATTGTGGGTTGATTATCTAAAGGAAAATAGTCTGTTTATTTGAATTCACTTTGCAAGGGAATTTTTCCTTAGCTTGGTGAATGAGGTGAATCTCAGCTGACTCCCATCATCCAACCACATGCAAACAAGGGGGGTTTTCATCACATTTACTAAGATAAAGGAAAAGTCCTTTGCAAAGTGAACATTACCTTGAAAAGTCAACACCATTGACTCCAAACAGGTGTGCAGACTGATAGTTCATTGAGGTTCTGGAATGTAACAGTGTAGGAATGGTTGTATTCATATTTGTGTTTTTATTCTTTAAAGCCCAGCTAAACGTTCAGCTTAAATTGGCTAAATACATTCCAGGTCTATTAAAACACCCCATAATGTATTTTATATGCAGCATGCTCCTTGTCTCTACTATCTTCCCAGCACCCCCTCTAATATCCCTTCCTCCCACCCTCTTCTTATGCCCCCTTCTTTTTCAAGTCTCCCCAGATGAATTGTATTAATCCTATAATAATGATTGGAAAACTGTCCCAAAAAATATGATTTTTTTTAAATGTAGCTGTATATTTCTTTTCACTACCATGACCGACCACCAGAAAAAAACTAAAATAATTCTCACACTCCTGAAATGTATAGGCATACTACATAGGTGTTCATTTTTTGTACCTGTAGAAGGGCTGAGAAACAATAGTGTGCAATCTTTTTTTTTTTTTTTAACACCAACACTGACACCAATTCTGACACTAAAATGATCCTAGATCAAACTATGATTTAACTATTTTATCTCCAATAAAGCAGGGAGAGCAGGGAGCTTTACTGATTGCAGAGGAGGAATGTGTACAAACATCAGAACATTTCCCAATGCAATTAGTAGCAGGGCCATCTTAATAGCATCATTGGGCCCCTGGGCAAAGTAAAGCTCTGGGGCCCCTACGAAGATGACAGTACAGGTAAACAGACATCAAGTAGGTAGGAGGCAGACTGCCTCCCCTGTGCATCTATCACTCTCAGTGCCATCATGGGGCCTCCAATTTTGGGGCAGCGTGGGTTCAAGGATCAGCTGCTTTGGGGAAAGTACAGGGGCCCCCCATGCTGCTGGGGCCCCTGGGCAGTGCCCAGGTGTGCCCTCTCATTAAGACAGCCCTGATTAGTAGACACCTTTAGGCTAGGTTCACACTAGTCCGGTGCGAATTGAAGCTCTGGTTTCCCTGTGAAGGTACAAATGATTAATTCAGTGGTTCCTCTCCATTGTAGCCATTGAGTGTGGATGCAATGCACGTATGTAAACCATACCCATTGAAAATAACATATGCGATGTAGGCCGCATCCAATTTGCATATGTGTAAACCCAGCCTTAGGGACACTTTTACATGCAGTCAATCCATGTTTTTAAATGTGTTTTTAATGCTGAAAGCCCTCCACCAAAAACTTCCAGCTCCTGGCTCCATTGTTAAAAACTAATGTAATGTTACAAACTGCCCTAATGTTTTAAAAGTTAACTTTTTATAGAATGTTTAGTTTGCTATGTGTTTTATACAACATATCATTTAACATATAATATTTTAATGTTGTATTAAACCCAGAAGCAAACATTTAATACATTGCAGTATACCTATTCTTATGCCTGGTACACACGATCGGAATTTCCGATGAAAGAAGTCAGACGGAATTTTTTCATCGGATATTCCGACTGTGTGTGGGCCCCATCTGACTTTTTTCCTTCAGAGTTTAGAAATAGAACATGCATTGAACTTTTTCTCGGCTCATCGTAGTGTTTTACGCCATCGCTTTTTGGACAGTCAGAATTTGGTCTGACAGTGTGTATGCAAGACAGCTTAAACAGAATACCGATGGAAAATTCCATTGGAATTTAACCCATCGGAAATTCCGATCGTGTGTACAGGGCATTAGATGTGGTGGCTGCATTCGTTTTCTTTTTTAGGCTTGCTTTCCCTTATTATTACCTGGTAAACTGGCCAGTAAGAGCCAGTTCACACAGGGGCGACTCTTCAGGCGACTCAGCCGCCTGACAAGTCGCGCTTCGCTCTGTTCAATGGAACTGTTCTAATAGGAGTGACTTAGAAAAAGGTTCTTACGCTACTTTGGGGGCAACTCGGGGCGACTTGCATTGACTTCAATACAGAAGTCATTTTGCAAGTCGCCTCTGACGTCGTCCTGAGATCGCCTCGAGTCGCCCCCAAAGTCGTGCCGCCCCTGTGTGAACCGCGTCTTAGTCTCTTGTTTTTCAAAATAACAAGCTGTCATGCATTTGTAGCAGTTACAGGGATGAGACAAACCTTTTACCACTGACAGGGGTACTAACAATGATCAGCTTTTATTTATTTATGTAAAATCTTTACTCCAAAATTAAAAAAAAATGTTTGCTGTAACTGCTTCTATAAGGTTTGCCTAAAAAAGAAAACAAATGTAGCCACCAGATCTAAGGATTGCTAAGCTGTAAAACATTACATTTTTGGTTTAATACCACTTTAAGCTTAATTTTGACAAAAGTAGTTGCTTTTATTCAAGTTCTTATTAAAAAAAACACAGCATAATATATTTGCAAAACTTATTATTTCCATACTTTTGGTACTATATTTATATAATGTGATCTATTGCTCTCTTTTGTGGTTGTTTTCTTTCCTTTTTTGTTTCTCAGTTTATAGCTATATATGATCTCGGGACAGAAATGCCAATCATACCTTCTGGGTGTTGGATATCTATCTGACCACTTTAAGCTGAACATGCTAATGTACAAATATTCTGTTTTGGCTATAAGTGTGATAATGAGATTTCCAGGTTCTGCTTGCCATAGGTCATTTGTCATAGTGAGGAACAACTGTTGGCTGTATGCACATAAAGATAATTTTTCCTTGAATTTATTTTCTTTTCTTCTGCATTTAAAATCCTGCAATAATCCCTATCGTATACATTATGCAGTTGTATAAAGACCCTGTCTCCTCCTCCATTGTATAGTTGAAGGAATCTGTTATTTTTTTCTGTTCAGTCTGCAGGCTGATACCAGGAACCAGATACCAGGTTTACCATACGTTGCTAAGACTATTTACGTACATTGCAATAAGCTCATAATATCCAGTCTCCTTTATAAATTGGCCTCCACGTGTTAAATTAAATTGTAACTAGAGTTAGTAGAACCACAGAGTTGCAGTGGTGTGACAAAACACGTCAGGGGTGTGGATGTATGACGTCATCATGCAAGAGTGGACCTGAAGTGAGATACCCTGTACATGTAACCGGTGCTAATGTATCCCTATGGGGATATAGATATTAAAGAGGTGGTTGCTATGTGTGCATTGGAATTCAGTGTGCGTATTTTGTTAGTGTGTTTTTGCTTTAGTTTTAATAAATAATTATAACTATATACTGCATAATGAGAGCTGTTTTATATCACTGAGCTATCTAAGTGCAGTAAGTATGCAGTTTAATAAAAAAAAAAATTGAGTACACTCACAAGATTGTGGTGATGACAGGCATAATGGGGTTTCATCCGCTCCGACTTCCAGTTGAGGGAAGAGTCCGATGTCACTGGTGTGGACTGGTGTCGGTGATCAGGTCGGTCCTCCGGCCACACTGCTGGTGCACGGTGCTTCCAGATGGATGGGACTACGATCAGTGGTACACTTCGGATGACGTCACTTGTGGGTCGGGTCAGCGGGGCGGTGCACCCGACCCGGAAGTGACGTCATCCGAAGTGTACCACCGATCGTAGTCTCATCCATCTGGAAGTCAGAGCGGATTAAACCCCATTATGCCTGTCATCAGCACAATCTTGTGAGTGTACTCAATTACGTTTTTTTTTTATTAAACTGCATACTTACTGCACTTAGATGGTGCTGATCTCTGTTCCCTTTTATATTTTAGAGTTTTCTTTTTCCTTCTAAAACTTTTTGAATCACGGCCTTCTCTATTCAGTTATTTACTTATTACTATTATTTTGAACTTTACATGGACTAAACCCTCAAATAGAATAGTTGCTATTCCCTTGGCCTCCCCACCCAATCTCTTATTTGTACAGAGTCTGAACCTGAGTGCACCATATTATCCAATCTTGTTTATATTACTGAGCTAATACTGCTGGAGGAGCCAGTGGAGGTAAAAATTGCAGAGGAGAGTGTAATTCATGGGGCTGGAGGAGAAAGTGGTGACATAAGATGTAGAGAAGATTGTATTACCTGGTGCAACCTGGAAAAAGTGGCCCTATTTAAAGGGCAAGGCATGCCTTGATATTACTGCAAAGCGGATCAATCCTTTTGCTAAGCAGTCTGTTTGAATAGTGGAGGAGCACAGTACTGGCGGTGAACATTATTATTGGTGGCACAGTTAAGATTAATATTGGTGACACAGTTTTGATAAATAGACTGAAGACACATGACTCTTGGGACTTTTATTGATTAATAATAGCAACACAGACATTTGGATTTAAATCTTTATTTATGCAGCTATAATTGATGTAATTATGAAATATATGTGTATTGGATAAGTAGCTGAAGGAAAGTGGTTGCACTATTTATGTTGAAGATATTTTCTACATTTTTTATTATTTCTTTTCCTTTTATTGGTTGAATTAGATAGACTTGGATCTTTCTGTGACACTGACCCTGGACAAGAATGCTGATCAGGAAAGTTAGAGTGAAAAGCAGAATGCATGATTTGCATACTGGTGGGCCAGTGACTAACACAAGTACTAAAGAGATTGAATGAGCAGATAAGGAATGACAGCCTCTATACTTCCATATTGCAGATTGACTTTGGAACAATATACTGGTTTACCTTATAGAACATATGTTATTTGTTATAGAGGAAGGCTGTTAAATCTTACTAATATGAGTTTACAAAAAATAAAAATAAATTCTGCTGTAGCAACATCGGGGACATCTGGGATTGGGCTAATCTTCCTGGGTGAATGGAAACTCACATTAATGAGGCACCAATCAGTACACGCCAATAACTTCATGTTGTAGCATTTTCATTTTAGTGGATGGTTAATAGGTATTTGCCAGCCAGTTTTTTAGTAGAATGAGACTGAAAGCAATAATACACAGTAATGCCACCGGCATCGTCAGAAACGGGCTTGAGGTACTGTAGGTATTTTTTTCTTCTAATTTGTATTATTTTTTAGCTTTTTTCTGTTGTGTTTTTTTTATTTGAGGGTTTAGAGCTCCCAGATTAGTGGACCTTACATTTTTATGTCATATCAGTAATTACCTTTTGATAGTAGATGCTGTGCGCAATCCCTGGATATTGAAATAAGCATTTATTGAGGCCATATAGATTTGTTCAGGGCAGTCTATTACAGGCAGCAAGAAAAATTTTTTTTAGACAGAATAAAATCAAAGCATTAATTAAAGCGGAGTTCCAGGCTTTTTTTGTTTATTAAAAGTAAGAAGCCACAAAAAGTTTAGCTGCTGACTTTTAATAAACAGACACTTACCTGCCCCACGGTCCAGCAACGTGGCCGCCCGGAGCGTCGCTTCTTTCCCCCTCCTCTCCGCTGGTGCCGTCATAGCCACTGTGGGCACCCGGCCATGACAGCTTTCGGCTTCACGGCCGGGCACACACTGCGCATGTGCGAGTCGCGCTGTGCGTTCCCAGTGAAAGGCAATCTTCTGGGACCTGTCACATGTCCCAGAAGATTGCAGAGAGGGAGGGGCCACCTAGGAGGAGAGGAGGAGTCGCCTAGGCGGCCTGTGGGAGGAAGGAGGAAGTGGGACAGGAAATCCCCTTCAAAAGTACCCACCCAATCCCCCCCAAAAAATACATGTCAAATGTCGCATATAAGGGGGCGAGGAGTACTTAAAGCAGAAGTTCCAATTTTGGGTGGAACTCCTCTTTAAAGCGGAGGTTCACCCTCAAACTTAACTTTATCACAGTCATGTCTGCAGCCTTAATACATGCCTCTAGTGTTGTCTTTTTTTTTCCTATCTGAACACTTACCTGTCTTTAGCCTCACTTCCGGGTCTTCTTCCCTGCGGGGAGTGGGCGTGTCGCTCCTTTTCCTCGACGAGGCGTAATTGGAAGCTGTGCGCAAGGTCTCCTGGGAGTGACGTTTCAACACTCACAGGAGACCATCTGAAATAGCTAGGCGTGTATTCTCGCGCTAGCTCGAGTGTCACGTGACGCGGGAAGTGGGTCACATGACTCGCAAAGCGTGTCATGTGACTCGGAATCCAGGAAGTGTTTGCTTGTGGGATTCAAATTGCCCACAAGCAAGATCAAAAAGGCCAGGACTATTTTTTATAAGGTATCCTTTTTGGCGAAAACAGAGCGGACGGACGTACGAGCGGCTAGCAGGTAGTAGCCTGCTAGCTATATAACCATGCATTGGAGATTTAAAAAAAAAAAAAAAAGCGGAACCTCCGCTTTAAGCAACTGAAAGAAACCCTGTTGCAACAAAAATGTTCCCATAAGATTATAGGTATGTGATTTTAACATATATTAGGCTAACCATACACCATACACTCTGACTGTACATTCTCCTATAGATTTAACAAAAACTATGCAGTGCAAGGGCCTGCTTGATTTAATACTTATTGCATATATTGTTTAGGTTTGTCCTCATATTACGTAGTTATGGTAAAGTTAAAATAGATTGTACTGATATTGTACAATCAGACTGTATAGTGTATGGCCAGCTTTAGGCATGTTATTTACCTGTAAAAGCCCCTCTTGTATAGACATCCAAAAGTTTAAGTTAAGGCTCACCTTAACTCCTCCCATGGTAGCTAAGTAAAAGGTTATGCAGGAAGGGTGAAGGGAGAAGTGGAGGAGCTTGGCCAGCACTGACAGTAATTACTGTATACACTCCCAAGACATTTATGACACAGCAAGGGGAGATGAACTGTGGTTGCTATAGAATTGACACTTCTCAAAGAAATCAAATCAGCTGGAAATTTTCAAGTCAACAGGCATTGCAAGTTCTTTATCCGTTCTGTACTTCTATTCTTTTCTTTGCTTCCTTTTACTTTTCTTCTTAACGTTCTTATCTTATTTTGTTTGTGTAAAAATTAGTGCAGCGCTACAGGTGATATAAATTCCAGGATTATTAATGACAAATATACACATGAAATAATATGAAAAATCACTGTGATTATACATTAAAAATATAGTGATGATTAAATAAAGTCCAGGATATATAAAATCCACAGTAAAAGTCCTAGGCTCAAATCAAGTGATCACCATGAAAGTCCATGTGTGTTCAAAAGTAGCAATCTGTGACAAATGTATAAGGGGGGGAACTAAGGCACTAACCAAACTGAGAAAACGAATAAACAATAAGTGAAAATCATAATAAGCAGCTGCCACAACCATTAAAGTGTTCACACACTAAACAGAATTGAGATAAGGGGATTGTTATAGTGCTTACTAATACATTACTAATTAATAATAAAGTGCTAAGTGCAATCAATTGTGCAATTCCAAAAAAGTGCATAGAACTCTAATGACAAAAAAAAACGCTGGCAACAGTGCGTATCAGCTGGCAAAATGAACATAAAAATAATCAATTTCCAATATCAAAAATCTCCATAAATTGCTAAGTGCAATCAATTGTGCAATTCCAAAAAAGTGCATAGAACTCTAATGACAAAAAACGCTGACAATAGTGCGTATCAGCTGGCAAAAATGAACATAAAAATAAATATTCAATTTCCAATATCAATAATGTCCAAAAGCAGTGAAAAAAAATAAAACAAAAATTGATAAATATATAAAATACAATAAATGAATAGTGAATGCTCTGTAAGAATCCAACTGTGATAATTTCTTCATGCAAAAATAAATGCAAAAGTGCAGCTGTGAGTCTCTGTGCAATATTAATTGAAGTCCAATATCATGCAAAACATTCCAACATCCACAATAATTCCTGAGTGTGCAAGTGCTCCAATCCAAGTGACCCCGTTTCCCCCAGCCTCTCGCCTTGGCTGGCTTGCAATCAAGCCTCTTTAATCCCACAATGGCAGCAGCTCCTGAATGTTAGTGTAACCTTTACCGGAACCTTTACCGTGGAGGGATGGCTCTCAGTAGCAAAATAAGAAAAGAGGGGGCTCCGTAGTGTATTACCGTTTTCAAACGTTTAATAAAAAAGGATAAATGCACTTACACTTAAGACGATAACAACATGCGCGTCTAACAATAACAATGGCACTTCCGCTCTCGGCCGCGAGCGGAGATGACGTCAACGCTGGCTCTCCTCCCTGTTTCTCCCTTACACGTTACGTGGCTGCACACGCCACTTAATCATAGGGTAACTTCAATTAATATTGCACAGAGACTCACAGCTGCACTTTTGCATTTACTTTTGCATGAAGAAATTATCACAGTTGGATTCTTACAGAGTATTCACTATTAATTTATTGTATTTTATATATTTATATATTTATATATTTTTATTTGATTTTTTCACTGTTTTTGGAGATTTTTGATATTGGAAATTGAATATTTATTTTTATGTTCATTTTTGCCAGCTGATACGCACTGTTGTCAGCGTTTTTTTGTCATTAGCGTTCTATGCACTTTTTTGGAATTGCACAATTGATTGCACATAGAACTTTATTATTAATTAGTAATTTATTAGTAAGCGCCATAACAATCCCCTTTTCTCAAATCTGTGACAAATTATGTCACTCTGTGATCCACCACCATGTGAAAACCATGAACGTATACCAGAGCGAGTGGACTCCTATACACTAGTCAATAATAGAGTCAAGCAGGATTCAGGATCAGGAATAACAGAGCCACAAAACTGAAAGACAATCCAGCAAGGATTCCATGCAGGCCTCAGGTTTAAAGTGGTTCTAAAGCCTAATGTTTTTTTACCTTTATTGCATTCTATGCATTAAGGTAAAAAAAAAAACTCCTGTGTAACTGTGTAGGAGCCATTGGCTCCTGCTGCTGTCAATCAAATTCTGTGACAAGGGAGTGGTGGCGAAGCCAAGCCGTCCTGTCTTTGTCAATAAATGCAGACAGGACATCTTGGGAGCGAGTCCAGGTGAGTGCCCTCATAGGAATGGCTTCTTTGGGGGCATTCGCCAAAGAGGAGCAGCCAGGAGCTTCGGCGGGAGACCCCAAAAGAGAATTATTGGGGCAGCTCTGTGCAAAACCATTTCACAGAGCAGGTAAGTATGACATGTTTATTATTTTATCAGAAACAAAAAAAGAAGCTTTAGAATCACTTTAAATAGTCACTGTGCACCAGAATCAGCGATGGCGATGCACGTCACTGTGCGTGCAATCCTATGTAGGTATTCGTGGGCATCATTGCATGCTTATTTATGCCTTGTACACACAAACTAGAGAACATGTTCTCAATTTTTCCAATGGAAAAAAATTATATTTGAACTTTCGTTCGTCTGGATGCAATTCCGATGGACTAAAAACCTTGCATGCTCAGAATCAAGTCGACGCATGCTCGGAAGCATTGAACTTAATTTTTCTCGGCTCGTTGTAGTGTTGTACGTCACCGTGTTCTTGACGGTTGGAATTTGGCGTGACCGTGTGTATGCAAAACAGCTTAAATGGAATTCTCTCCCCATCGAATGGTGCCTGGGACGAACGGCACATGCGCTGTATGCCATAGCACAACAGCTGATTTGCCGATCAGCTGGGCTGACGTAACCATGGCGCATGCGCACATCGTAGGAGGTATCTCTCGATGGGAGATACCATTTTAAAGTTAAACCTATACAAACAGCGGGGGGAGACCGTAGTTCTCAGATTGTGCATTGCTGTTGCTGGAGGGTGGCTTGTGGTTGTGTTGAAGGGCTGGTTTTGTCTGTGTTGTAACCCGCCCTTTCACACAGGCTACACTGGTCGTTCAGCACACTGTAAAGCCACCCCGCAACAGCGAGGCAGAATGTGACAATTCCGGTCCCGTCCCGTCCCCCGCTGTTTGTATAGGTTTCAATTGTGCCTGTAAAATGGTATCTCCCATCAAGAGATACCTCCTATGATGTGTGCTTGCACCCTGGTCACGTCACTCCAGCTGATCGGCAACTCAGCTGGAGTGCGGCTTCGTCCTGCGGGCACTATTCGATGGGGGGCACTTCTCGACAGAACACCAGCTCTCAAGTTCACACATTTATGGGGCAGCCCCAATCTGTACAGGGAAAAGGGTCCTGTACAGTGGTGGCCCGTCTGCCTCCTCTCTCCACGCCACCCCCTATATGAGTCATGGATAGATTCATGCATAGCATGAATCTATCCATGGCCACCCCCAATTCAGGTGTCTGGCCCCTTTCAGGACACCGGGCGCCTGAATTACAGAGGCGGGGGGGGGTGTTTTTTGGAGCACCTGATTAGAGCCATAGGCTCCAATAGGCTTCAAAATAGGATGGGCCCGGAGCGCAGAGCATTACGCCATGAGCCCACCTAGGTGTTACAACAGCGAATGAATATCATTCATTCTTCTAGAGTATTTATTTTTCTGAGCATTTTTTTTAGTTTATTTTGAAAAATAAAACATGCATGTCCTTCATTAAAATGGTAAGAATGTGGGAATTGATGGCCCATCGGTGCACAGTAGGCATCCTTTATCTGTTCTTTCATTATATAGATTCATTATTTTTTTGTTTTATTTTTTTTTCTTTCCTGTGTCACCAATATAACATCCCTGGTTGCGCGTGTTGCATTGAGGCTCAGTTTACGCTGCTGCGATTTGTCATGCGTCTTGAGAGTTCAAAGTTGCATGGCAATTCACACCCCATTAATGGCAATGGAACCATTCTAATCGGTGTGACTCAAGTCACGGTGACTTAGAAAAAGGTTCCTGCACTACTTTTGGGGTGACTTCATCTTGACTTGCATTGACTTCTGTTAATGAAGCCCAAAGCAAGCCGCAATGAAGTCATGCAGGATGTCAGCTGTTAAAGTCATGCGACTTTGATGTCGCATAGATGTGAACTGGCGCTTAATGAGATACACCACATTACTTGATGTGCAGCTGTTTGCAAATTTTGCAATCTTTATTGTTGCAAGGACTGTACTCAACTGTGTTATTGCAAGAGCATTACTTACAATCATGCTAGCTAAAATACCCGTAACTTGAACCTATTTTTGCTACAAATACCAAATCATATGCTTGTGATTTTCCTGTTGTTTTTTGTTTATTTGAGTTTTTTTGGTTCTCCTGCACATGATTGGTTCGTAGCACCAACAGAATTATTATTCTTCATTGAACCTACAATTAATCCCACTGTGCTAATTATATAGCGGTACAATACATATGAAATATAGTACCATGGTTAGCATTTTAGCAATTTGCTATTAACGAAACATATCCCAGTAATTATGGTAAATGTAGCAATTTTATTTTGCTCTGTAGACTATTGTTTGCGTTATGTTTACCAGCACTATTTGATTATGAAAACCACATGTTTCCAATGTGTATTTTGGCTGCATAACATTACAATCACCTGCTTCCCACTGTTTACGCTTCCCGTGAAAATTGGTTTTATGGCGTTTGTAGTGCCATGATATTTTATCTTTCTTCCTATGAGCCTATTTTATCTTATTTAATAAAAGAAAAAAAGAAAAAACTTGGATGGAATTTGTCTAATTAATAATAATAATAAAAATAATAATTATTATTATTGTCTGAAAATAGGAATAGTGAATAAACTTTTATAAACAAAATTGGGAATATCTGACCTGTTTATATCGCTCTTTTAATACTAGAAAGTGTATTTTTCCTATATATAAAACTATATAAATGGGAATAAAAAAAAAATTGTATCCCTCTCTATGTGAAAGAACAACATTTGTTTGACTTCAACTTACAAAACAGAAAGAGCACTGATGATATGTATGTCAGAATAAACGTAATGCAGAAAAATGCAAAACGATTGATTCCATTTACAGTATATATTGGCTGACACCGACACAATTAGGCTGTTCATCAAAGGAGAAGTATAGCCAAAGCTCTCTTGGCTATACTTCCCCTATGAATCACAGTAAAGCACTTTGTTCTGCACTCCTGTGACCTGTTTTCACAGAGCAGGTCCAAGCTCTGAAAACATCCCAACCATATGGTTGGGATCCACCCAGAACACTGGACTGGCACCTGGCTCAGCCTCTCAGCGACCTGCTAAGAGACTGAGCCAGCCCCTCCCGCCCCCTGATTCTTGTCAAGCTTGACGGGATTCTTGTCTAGCTTTCCTTGCATACACACTGTCAAGCCAAAATCTCGTTGTTCTCAAACGTGGTGACATACAACACGTACAACGGCACTATAAAAGGGAAGTTCGATTCCACTGGCGCCACCCATGGGGCTGCTTTTGCTAATCTAATGTTACCGCGTGTTAGTAAAAGTTTGAGAGACGATTCACGCTTTTCAGTCTTCGTGCTTTTCAGTCTGTTACAGCGTGACAAATGTGCTATCTGAGTGTACTAAACCCCCTGAGCCATAATTGGCCAAAGCCACCCTAGTCTCTTCCACAGCAGAGACTAGGGTATCCGTACATAGGACGACAATAAGGTGTACGCTCCATAGAGTTGGG
Source organism: Rana temporaria (assembly GCF_905171775.1). Taxonomy (NCBI): domain Eukaryota; kingdom Metazoa; phylum Chordata; class Amphibia; order Anura; family Ranidae; genus Rana; species Rana temporaria. Next base: position 78,570,844 of record NC_053498.1, read on the forward strand.
CTTTATGGCAGAGTGGCCAGAAGAAACCCATTAACAAACAACAAAAAACAAAATGGCACATTTTGAATTTGCGAAAAGGCATGCAGGAGTCTCCCAAAATGTATGGAGGAAGGTGTTCTGGTCTGATGAGACTAAAATTGAACTTTTTGGCCATCAAATAAAATGCTATATCTGGCACAAACCCAACACATCACATCACCCAAAGAACACCATCCCAACATGGTGGTGGCATCATCATGCTGCGAGCATGTTTTTCAGCAGTTGGGACTGGGAAACTGGTCAGAGTTGAGGGAAAGATGGATGGTGCTAAATACAGGGATATTCTTGAGAAAAACCTGTACCACTCTGTGTGTGATTTGAGGCTAGGACGGAGGTTTACCTTTCAGCAGGACAATGACCCCAAACATACTGCTAAAGCAACACTTGAGTGGTATAAGGGGAAACATGTAAATGTGTTGGAATGGCCTAGTCAAAGCCCAGACCTCAATCCAATAGAACATCTGTGGTCAGACTTAAAGATTGCTGTTCACAAGTGCAAGCCATCCAACCTGAAGGAGCTGGAGCAGTTTTGCAAGGAGGAATGGGCAAGAATCACAGTGGTAAGATGTGGCAAGCTCATAGAGACTTATCCAAAGCGTCTTGGAGCGGTGGTAGCTGCAAAAGGTAGCTCTACAAAGTATTGACTTTAGGGGGGTGAATAGTTATGCACGTTGACTTTTTCTTTTGTCCTATTTGTTGTTTGCTTCACAATGAAAAAAACATCTTCAAAGTTGTGGGCATGTTCTGTAAATTAAATTATGCAAATCCTCAAACAATCCATGTTAATTCCAGGTTGTGAGGCAACAAAACGTGAAAAATGCCAAGGGGGGTGAATACTTTTGCAAGGCACTGCATAGGGGTGGGCTACACACACTTGTATTGTATTCTTTTTGTTGTTGCCAGTTGTTCGGCACAGCGGTCTGTCTAAATTACTGTACCTTTGCGCAGGTGATGTTTGTGTTATTAAAATTCTAATAAAAAGAGTTAAAAAAACTCAATAAAAATTACAATGTATAGTTAACCCTTAAAATGCTTCTTATCCAGTCACATAAAATATATAAAAATGATCTAAACTACAACAATTATATGAAATTGAAACAGAACAAACATACATAACACAACATGATGGAGAAATAGATTAAGGCCAAATCAAACCCTATTCAGGTATTAACTTTGGGACTTCCCTTTAGCACTGACAGATATCAGGGAGAATTTTGCCCAATTTTGTTATTTGCAGTCTAGTTTAAGAATGTCTGTAGGGTTTCTCCAATGACCACTTACATTTCCTTACCAATCCTTCTTGTGGAATTCAATCTTCTAAGATTGATATTTTCTGCCTAATTGCTATTTACCTATCCCTAGAGTGCATTTTTCGCCTTTATATAGCGGAAGATGTGCACATTCAAGCTCCAGCAAAAATGATTTTCTTGCTCCATTAAACGCACAGCGATTATAGCAATCTGATTGTTGTATACAGATTAGTTTACCACTATACTGTATATTTAATGTAATACAAAAATAATGGAATAGCTATCTTTGCACAGGCGCAGCTAATAACCAGACATCCTGATAATTACAGAATTGCAGTCAAGGGCAATCAAATTGAAAAAACTCTCTTTGTAGCACCTGGCAGTGTCAACTGTGACAATACTCGTTCTTGATCTAAAAAAATATATATTCCAAAATTAAGGACAGTTAGCAGGAGAATTGTCATCAGATTTGGTATACTACTGCAAAACGGTAGAAAAGGAAACAGTATAACAGTACAAAACAGTAAAAGGTGCCATGGAAGAGGGAAAGAGAAACTCTTGGGTATAGATGCTGAATTCTAGGTAGATAGTAAGAAACACGTTAATGCAGCTTTTTATTTTTAATGCAAGCCACGAGTCTTACCTATTATTAACCACTAGCAGCCACTGTATAGTAGAAATAGGGTGTTATAGGAAGAAGCAGTGCTGATAGGAGAATAAAGCAAAGTGACAGAGATTAGTTTATCATTGGACTGCTTCTCTTTTCACTGTCTAGCAGTGGCGGCTGGTGCTCCAAATTTTTGGGGGGGTGCAAAAAAAAACAATTGCAGCCTCACTGTGCCCATCATACACAGTTACTGTGCCCATCAATTGCAGTCATTGTGCCCATCAAAGGTAGCCACTGTGCCCATCATACACAGCTACTGTGCCCATCAATTGCAGCCACTGTGCCATGCCATCAATTGTCGCCACTGTGCCATCAATTGTCCCCACTGTGCCATGCCATCAAACGCAGCCACTGTGCCAATCAACTGTCACCACTGTGCTATCAATTGTCACCACTGTGCCCATCAATTGTCACCACTGTGCCCATCAATTGTTGTCACCACTGTGCCATGCCAAACGCAGCCACTGTGCCATGCCATCAAACGTTACCACTGTGCCCATGAATTGTTGTCACCACTGTGCCCATCAATTGTTGTCACCATTGCGCCCATGAATTGTTGTCACCACTATGCCCATCAATTGTTGTCACCACTGTGCCCATCAATTGTACTTGCCACTGTGCCCATCGAATGTACTCGCCACTGTGCCCATCAATTGTACTCGCCACTGTGCCCTGTTAAATTCTGCCACTGTGCCCTGTAAAATGCCCCCTCCCCATTTCAGCCCGGCACTTACCTTTTTGGAGTCAGCCATCCTGCTTCCACCGTCCCTCGATGTCTTCTCCCGCCCTCGATGACGCTTCAGCCAATCAGGTTACCAGGTTACCAGAACCGGTGAACCTGATTGGCTGAGACGCCTGTCAGTCTTATACAAGGAGCGCATCACTAGTGCGTTCCTTGTATAAGCTTCCGGGACCCGAGGGCTGTACTCGGAAAAGCCTATCAGAGCCGTTGGCTCTGATAGGCACTTCCGTACAGTCAACCAGCTGCCGTTATTTAGATGGCCGGACATGAGCGCCGACCATCTGAATAGAACAGCGGCAGCCGCGATAATAACATAGATTCATGCAATGCATGAATCTATGTTATTAGACTCAGTGGCGGTGAGAGCCAGAGGGGGTGGCGCTCCAGCGCCCTCTATGGACGAACCGCCACTGCTGTCTAGTATCAGACTGGGACAGGTCTGGGACAATTTGAGCTCAGAGGAAGTAAGTTGAATGATGGTGGCCATCTGACTGAAGTCATATATCTAAAGGAAAAAGTTATTTGGTGGAAATCTCTGGATTAAAGCTGAATTAGGTAGCAAAAGTTGGTTTGCTTATTTTATCTTTAAAGGGGGTATTCATTTTTATCTTTTTTTTTTATGGCATTTTGCTTTAGGAGTAATCCTTTATTTTCATTGTAACTGCTTAGTCCTCAGTAACCTACCAGTTATTTTAATCATTAACTATTCAATTTAGGCATATAAGATCTTAGGGCCTGAGCAAGTGTTGACGGTTGTCTGTTTCTGGTTAAGAAGGCTTTATATTTTTTTTATATTTTTTATAGCTTCAAGACTGTGGGACATACAGGGTCAATTTCACAGTTCTGTCTGGGCTGCAGCAGAAGCTGAGGGTAGAACATTTACTCCAAGATGCGGAGAACGGGGATGCACAGTACTAAGAAACTCAAAATTACAGCAGATATATAGTGACACCCTCTATTCAATTTTATTTAGAGCATCACTAAACATCTGAGCATCCCCGGATGGGCTTGCCCTGATTTCCACATATTTCAGGTTCTACAGGCTTTGACTCAAAATACGATGGACCAAACTAGTAGCCCAATCCTTCCTTGCCTCTCCAATTCTTGTCTTTTTTTTCTTTTCATGTGTTTACAAGTGATAGTGCTGAGCAGGGAGCAAAGGGCCTGAACCAGAGGTGGTGGAACTGAGTTCCACCAAGTTCCAGGGTTCAACTGTATACATGTGATACTGGAGATGTCATTTGATACTTTTGAATCTTATGCATTTTACTGTAATAAACATATACCGATCCACCAACACATGAGGATAAATCCTCTTCCGTTTGCTTTTAGTGGATCGGAGGTAGGCAGGTGTAAACTGACATAAGTCTGTTTATTTCCACCAGTCCACAGGAATGTCTGGTCCATCCGATCAGGTCCGCCTGAAGAACTGACAGGTGGACCTGATCTGATTGCCTTTGTGAAAGGGACCACTCTTTCCTACAGGGCCCTAGGTTTCTGTATAGCTTGCCTTGCCAATAATCCATCTCTGCATTGATGCACTCAGTAGAACTCACTTATTATGAAAATAGAACACCAATAATATATTTCTCCCACTTTGTAAAGACACAAACTGTAAACCATGTGCAAGGTCTATGCTCTACTAAATCCATTATTGTCTGTACATTTATTAGAGCATCCTGTTGGATAAACCCACCACTTAAAGTGAACAGAATGGCATTGCCTCCTTCCTATTTCTCCTGGCAACCTTCAAAACTGTACTTAAAAATCTCTATACCAAGAAGCTTCCATACATGAGACAATCAAATTCTGTGAAGTGGGTTGATTTACTAAAAGCAAATAGGCTGTTCACTTTTCAAGGGAAATTTCCCTCAGCTTAGTGAATGAGGTAAAGCTCTGCTGACGTCCATCATCCAATCATGTTCAAGCAAAAATATAGTTTTACATTTTTTTTTTAATCTTGGATGTGTTTGGGTAATTTTCTCCTCAGTCACTAAAGATGGGGGGAAAATCCTCCTGAAAAGCAAACAGCCTATTTGCCTTTAGTAAATCAACACCATTGCATGACCCTGTGGTGACTGGATTGACAAGACTGACATAGTAAGGCCTCGTACACACGACCGAGTTTCTCGGCAAAAACCAGCAAGAAACTTGCTGGGAGATGTTTTTTTGCCGAGGAAACCGGTCGTGTGTATATTTTCGTCGAGGAAACTGTCGAGAAACTCGACGAGCCAAAAAGAGAGCAAGTTCTCTATTTCCTCAACGGAAATGGAGAAACTTGCCTTGTCGAGTTCCTTGACAAGCCTAACAAGGAACTCAACAAGGAAAATGATGTGTTTCGCCCGTCGAGTTTCTCGGTCGAGATTTTGTCTTGACAGTGTGTACGCAAAGAAAGCTTGTCAAGATTCTCGACAAGCCTAACAAGGAACTCGTCGAGGAAAACAATGTTTCATTTACGACGAGTTCCTCGGTCGTGTGTACGAGGCCTGACACTCACTAAAACTTGGGTTACTACCTAGATGAGTGGTTAAACATCTTCAATACGACAACATGAGTTAAGCTGAACCTGACTAATCATTGCTAACTACACCATGACCACACTGACAATGCACCTTCTCTTTGTGTGATGTGATGCCATTCATTGTGAATGACATCCTAACGCACTGTACAGTAAAGTGTTGCAAGATGCACTGCACTGCACCACGATGCACATAATGTGTGTTGTGATGCGTTTCATTACTAAAGAAGGGTCATGTGCATTTTTTAATGAATAGAATTCCTTAATGCACTGCATGAAAATGCATGCCCTGAAAAAAAAAGCACTCATTAACACATGTGCATTACATGTGTGTTACATATGCGTTAATGTGCTGCAACACATCGCTTAAATTTGAATAGGCCCTTAGAGTTTTGTCTGCCTCCCTTTCGCACTACGGCAGTCCCTAATAGACATATGCAAATGAGCATCGTCTTTAAAGTTGGATTTTGTGTATGGCTAGGCATGCCCCCAGTAGAGTATTTAGGTTTTGTGCTACACTAGGCCTGACCAAACTCGTGCACCCGCTAATTTAAATATGACCCATCCCTTCCTGTCAAAGCCACACCTCTTGCTGTTTAAGACACGCCCTGAAATTTTCGAGTGGGGACACTAGCTCTGAGGGCCTCGGGGGGCAACATATGACTTATAGACCCCAGACCCCTCCAAAAGAGGACTTGTCATGCCCTACATTATAGGAATAAAAATAATCAAAAACATTTTTACAGGAAAGTGTAAACGTTTTTAAAGTGCACCTCATCCCCTCGTGCTTGCACACAGAAGCAAACGCATACGTAGGTCGCACCCACATATGTAAACAGCGTTTAAACTGAACATGTGAGGTATCGCCACAAACGTTACAGTGAGAGCAATAATTCTAGCACAGGACCTCATGTATAACTCTAAAAAGCTTACCTGTAAACATTTTTAAAGCGTAGTCAATGGAGATTTTTAAGTACCGAAGTTTTGGCACCATTCCACGAGTGTGCGCCATTTTAAAGCATGGCATGCTAAGTATCTATTTACTCGCTGTAACATCATTTTTCACATTATAAAAAAAAATGGACTAACATTAGTGTTTTGTTTTAATTCACAAAAGTGTTTTTTTTTCCAAATAAGTTTGAAAAATTGCTGCGGAAATACTGTGTGACATAAAAAATTGCAATGACCACCATTTTATTCCCTATGGTCTCTGCTAAAATATATCATGTTTGGGGGTTCTGAGTAATTTTCTAGCAATAAAATTATGAATTTTACATGTAGGCGAGGAATGCCAAAATAGGACTGGGCTGGAAGCGGTTTAACTGTCACTAGGATAGGTCAAATCGGGACACAGACAGCAAAAATAACCTGACAGAGCTTCCAACCCCTCATCACTCAAACCAAGAAAAAAAATCAGCCTTTAAACATCACTTCAAACTTATTTATTAAAAAATAAACATCCATATTACAATAAAAATGGTTAGTGAAGCATAATAATACATTGACATAGAGGCATGAAATACAGAAAAGGCATGACCAAGCATATTTTCAGATATTGAAGTGATGAGTTGCAAATAAAGTCCCAGGGGATTTGAGATCTACAGGGTTTGCCTGATTTGCATGTCTACCTTAGGTTATGAGCTTTAAAATTAACACAAATTCACAACAAGTGAGGGAATATTCATTCTTCTTTTGAACCTGTAAGAACCCGAGATGTAAAAGATCTTTTTAATGTTACTGTTATCGTTACTAGAAGTTTGAGGCATGTGTTATTTTTTCTTTTGCAATTGTTTGTTTAAGATTTTGCCTGAAGTTATTCAAGCTCATCATAAATCAGCTTGAAGCAGATTTAAAAAAATATATATATTAAAATGTTTCTAACTTCAAAGGGGTTTGAGGTTAGAAAATAGGCTTGGATTTTTGGTTTTGAGTTGACAGGAAGCCGGCTTAAGTGTTCCAATGTAATATTATAAGGTTTTGGGATGTATGAGTAAGCACACACTTTACTACAAGTTATCAACTGTAAATGTGCGGTAGCCATGTAGGAAATTATCTTACTATATCAAAAATAATTTGAATGCAAGCCACATAATGGACCTCAGTTATGTAAACTCAAGCACAGAATATACAGTGGTATTCCCTGACCCATGCTTACCCTTCAAAATGAACATATGAAGCTGAATGGTTGAATCCAGTTTTCTTTTCTCTAGTGTTTATGAATCCATTCCAGGGTGTATGCATGCATGGAGTTCCTGGTGGTATCTTAGGACAGTAGTTCTCAACCTCAGTCCTCATGTACCCCCAACAGGCCATATTTTGGGAACTTCCTTTAGATAAAATAGCTCTTAGCAATACCATGTCATTGATATTGCTTTAAAACAGCTGTGCAAAGTAAAGGAAAACCTGAAACTATGGCCTGTTGGAGGGTACTTGAGGACTGAGTTTGAGAACCACTGTCTTAGGGGTTCCAATATTTTTTCAGTCAATTTGTTTAATTATTTTTACAGACTATAGTGAATTACTTACTCATGAATTCGAATATATACCGTATTTATCGGCGTATAACACGCACCCTAACTTTAAGCGGGAAGTTTCAGGTAAAAAACTTTCCATAGCCCCCTGCGTATAACATGCAGGCACAGTTTACTCTCTATTTTCAGGGTAAAAAAGTGAGTGTTATACACCAATAAATACAGTATTTCTTCCCTTTTGGTTTTATTTCAAACACCTGGCTATGGTTTTCAGTGAAAACAGGTGTTTGTCATGATTGCGGATTTAACAGACAGATCTCCTTTATGTTAACTCTTGTGGAGCGGACATAATAGACCTTATTTGAATTTTAAACATTTGGATGACTGGTCATGAAAACTGTGAGCCTCAGTTAGGAAAATATGTCCCATCTCACCAAGCAGCAATATGAAAATGAGCAGGTTATGCAAATAGGCTAAGCACAGTTCTCATAGTAAAGCACTATACACATACAATAAACAGTCATATCATGTAGGAGATATATATATATATATATATATATATATATATATATATATATATATATATATACATTTTTTTTAAAACATTATTTCATTTTCATTAACGTTTCTTATAACATCAATTTTTCTCAGGACATACAGACTTGGAAGTATTTTTTTACAATTTATTTGCCTGTACTGTTATTATAGCAGGTCAGCAAACATGCCAGCTCTTTCTTTAGACAGATAATCATTTATTTTTTGGTGTTAGGTGAAAAACATTTGTAAAAGATAACACTATATTACCAAAGGTATTGGGACTCCTGCGTTTACATGCACATGAACTTTAATGGCATCCCAGTCTTAGTCCGTAGGGTTCAACATTCTTTGAAGCTATAACAGCTTCAACTCTTCTAGGAAGGCTGTCCACAAGGTTTAGGAGTGTGCCTATGGAAAAGTCTGACCATTCTTTCAGAAGGGCATTTGTGAGGTCAGGCACTGTGTTGGCCGAGGAGGCCTGGCTCGCATTCTCTGCTCTAATTCATCCCAAAGGTGTTCTATCGGGTTGAGGTCAGGACTGGACAGGCCATTCAATTTCCTCCACCCCAAACCGGCTCATCCATGTCTTTATGGACCTTGCTTTGTGCACTGGTCCAAATCATTTGGTGGAGGGGGGGTTATGGTGTGGTGTTGTTTTTCAGGGGTCGGGCTTGGCCCCTTAGTTCCAATGAAGGGAACTTTTAAGGCGTCAGTACACCGAGACATTTTGGACAATTTCATGCTCCCAACTTTGTGGGAACAGTTTGGGGGTGGCTCCTTCCTGTTTTAACATGACTGCACCAGTGCACAAAAAAGGTCTATAAAGACATGGATGAGCGAGTTTGGGGTGGAGGAACTTGACTGTCCTGACCTCAACCCAATAGAACTCCTTCAGGAGGAATTTGAGCAGAGACTTTTAGTAATATAGGAAATTGAAGCTTTGCATGAAACATGTCATTGTGAATGATAGATATGAATACATTTAGAAGAGTTGATCTAATTCATTTTGATTAGATGCCGTTCACCACCAAGGGTGGTCCATCATATGAGAGAGCAAAGAAATTATTAACTAAGCAACATAATATAATAATCTAGATTCAATCATACAAGATTTACATAATAATCACAATAGGAATAATTTGGGATGGAAACATGTCATTGTTTATTCGGGGTGCGTTGGGTCACTTTCATCCTTCTTTAATAACATAGTGTAGCTTAGGAGCCCATTTCACATTTTAGCTTTTGGACCTGTTCATTTGGCAATGACTTTCCTATTGCGTGACACCTGACGCCCAAAAGAACTTCACTTCTTTTGGGGCAACAGGAGTCCCACAATTCTGTTTGTGCGTTTTTACTGCGATTCGTCAGGTGATAATCGTAGAAAAAAATTGTTCCGTGATTTGGGTGCCATTCAAAGTAACAGGGATTGCAAGGGGGTCCCACGATTTGTGGCCCACAAAATGGAACGCCATAGTGTGAATGGAGCCTTATGCCTCAAAAATAAATCAAACAAGATGAACAAACATGATTTTCTTGTACAGATAGTATTTCTTTTTTTAATCTGCAAAAAGAGTAGCTAATGAAAGCATGGGAAAAAAATAAGATATTAATTAGGACTAGTCAGTGATAACAAGGAAGTATTCAGGGAAAAAAATGTTATATAAGGTTTTCTTCAGCAACTCCGGGGAAAATACTTTATAATTAGCATCTCTTGACAGTTGTAACTAATTACAATGTATAAACTTAGTTTACATTTTAACAAGTGCTAATGGCAGATCTGCTACAAAGATTTGGATCTTTGTAGCACCTACTATGTAACTACGTAAATCTTGACTGCCAAGCTGGAGCCCAATGGGGAAAGACTCCAGGATGTACTCAACTGGTTAAACTGGTTAAATGAAGGGCCCATTCACATGGGTTTTCATGCACTGAAGTGTGTTGAAACAGACTATGTTAGGCAGTCCATTTCAAATAAATGAGTTAGGTCTCTTTCACATGGGCGGACCTTATGTACGCTTTTTCATCCATCCGTGTACGGATGAAAAAGGGACATACATTGATCCCTATGAGATTGCAGGTGTCAGCGGATGAACATCCGGGTCCGCAATCCTCCGATTCTGCAGACGGAGGAAAACCATATTTTTCCATCTGTCTGCGTATCGGATCAGGTGAACACGGACAGACAGTCCGTGTTCATCTGATCCTCCCATAGGGGAGAGCGGAGATCTGACAGGGCGGTCCCTGCACAGTGTGCAGGGACTGCCCTGTCATCCGCCAGCTTAGCGGGGATCAGCGGAGCAATCCCTGCTGAGCAAGCGGAGGTTCACCGGGCGGATCATCACGGATCCGTCCCGTGTGAAAGAGGCCTTGGGTGTACCTCGATGCACACAAAAATAGGTGCACTTTGCATTTGTTCACAGAGCAATGCCTAAGAAGTAGTGCGTTGTGCTGCAGCCAACGCTGTATCCTGGCCTAGACCAACATGGCCCAGGCCTAGGGCAGCACTTTGCTGGGGGGCAGCACAGAAAGAGTCCCCGCCAGCTTGTGCTACACTGTTAGTGTAACACAAGCTGCTTCTAATTTTGACTGTCCTATCAGCCTGGACCACAAACCTTCCTCACTGTGCTATATGTTTTCTGCTGCACCATTGGCATGGTTATATATTCTTAGCCTTCTCCATAAAATTATCAGAAATTTGTGCTGATCTGAGTGTCTGTCTTCTGGCATTGTGAAGGGTAACAGTAGTGACTGCTACAGAGAAGTGTTGTGCCATTCCTCTGCCCCCCTTTGCACTGCCCTGGACTTCAAAAAATCTCTCTGATATTATTTAACATTTCAAAGGTACTGCATATATGTACTCCTTACCCCAATCTATCCACCTATATCCTTCTCTATCAGCTTTTAAAGGATCCCTGAAAACCCTCCTCTTCAGAGAAGCCTACCCTTCCCACACCTAACAACTGTATTTTCATTTGAGTCCATCTGATCATCTCCCACAGCTACTACTCTTTGTTCCACTTGACCCTCCCTTCTAGATTGTAAGCTCTAACGAGCAGGGCCCTCTGATCCCTCCTGTATTGATTTGTATTGTGACTGTACTGTCTTTCCTGATGTAAAGCGCTGCGCAAACTGTTGGCGCTATATGAATCCTGTATAATAATAATAATATATTGGGCAATTCATTGCCTGGTTATACCTTTAGCAATGTCAAGTATGTTAACTGCCAGATGATTGTACCACTTCTTATCTCCATATATCTCCACCCTGAAGTCAGATGCTTGGCTTTGACCTCAGGGAAAGAAAGGGGGGACTGCCACCTAAGTGCAGTATTATCAGTAGTGGCTGGTGCTCTATTTTTTGGGGGGGCGGCAAATAAACCACCCGACCTCCCCCTTGGTTCGACCGGTCAGTCAGTCAAACCCCCATGTCGCTCGGTCGGTCAATCAGTCAAACCCCCCTCATCACTCGGTCGATCATTTGTCCATCAGCCCTGCACTTAACCCATCCATAAAACAGGAAGAAGTTCTGGACAGCCGCACTCCAAAAAAGTTGTTGCCTTTTATTCAGAAAATTCAATTAAATCAAAAATAGATGACGCATTTCACACTAACAAACAGTGCTTAGTCATCAGCCCTGCACTTAACCCATCCAGGCAGCTTCGGCGGCTTCCCCCTGCATCTCTTCTTCTGTGCCTCCCCCCCTGCTCACAGCCAATACAGTCGCTTCTCCTCTCGGCCAATTGGGGCTTAAGACTCACTTCCTGATTGGCTGGGAGGAGAAGCAGGAAGACATTGATACGCTTTTGTCACACAACTGGGTGAGCTCAGGGCGCAGTGCTCTGCTCCCCCGAGCCCATCCTTTTTTGAAGCCTCAGGCTCTAATCACACGCTTCAAAAAAAAAATTAAATCCATGCGTCCGGTACCCTGCATGAAGATTAGGGGCCGGGCGCATGGATTAGGGGCCCATGATCTAGCGTTTTGCGGTGATACCTCACATGTGTGGGACGATCGCCGTTTGCGTGCATTTGGGACCGAGGCATGCGTTCACCTTTGTGCATTATTGATTTATTTTATTATTTTTATTTTTATTTTTACACTGTTGTTTTATTTATTTTTATTACTCTTGTTGCTGTCATAAGGACTGTAAACATCCTTGTGACAGCAATAACCATGTGACAGGTGCTCTTTATGGAGAGATCTGGGGTCACCGTCTATAAGACCCCAAATCCCTCCTCTGTTTTTGAATGCTTTTGATTTGGTGCCGTTGACATCCGGGGAAGCGGGAAGTGATGTCAGGTCATTGCTTCTGGGTTACCATAGCTCAGAGCCGATCAAAGCTGATCCCGGCTTTGTTCGGCTCTCCAACCAACTGACGGAAACAATGGCTGGTCAATGTGGACTAGTTAGTAGACACGTGCAAACATGAAATATTTAGTTTCGGAATTTCGTTTTCGTCCAAAAAATTCATTAAATTAGTTACTCCCGAAATTCATTTTTATTTATTTTGTTTCGTTAAAAAATGCATTCGTCCGAAAATCAGAATTAATTAAGGTCGAATCTGTCATGGAAGGCTTATGGTGTCTGTCGAATGTTCTAAGAAGATTCGACGGAGCAGCTAAACTGTACAACGCCGCAATCGTACATTTCCGGTCGAATGTTGCGCCTACAAGCTATAGAAGAATTCTAATGTTGTATGACACTAGTAATAATTATATTTATAAATTATTATTACTAGTCAACTAACATTCTAATTCTTCTATAGCCTATGGGCCGAGCATTTGACCGGAAATGTACGATTGCGGCGTCGTACAGTTTAGCTGCTTGTCGAATCTTCTTCGAACTTTCGACAGACACCATAAGCCTTTAACCTCCCTGGCGGTATGATTCTGTCTGGAATTACGTACCAAAAGCGGTACAATTATTTTGCAAGGAAATTTGGCGTTTTATACTGTAGGTCTGTAATTTTTAGGAATAACTCACTTAAATCTGACCAAACAAGAGTCTTGTAGGCATCCCGGGTATGATTTTTTTTTTTAAAACAAAATTATAAATTATAATATAATAAATAATTATAAATAATTATAACAAATAATAATATAATTATAATAAAAATTATTCAATAATGTAATCAACTCAAAATCACTGAAATTTGCTCAGTTGCAGAATTGTCGCTGTCATTACTTTTATTTTTTTATGACGTATTTCCCCACAAATCGCTATCGCACAATTCTGCAAGTGATTATAATTTATTATCGCTGTTTTCTAGCTGATCTAAAACCATTTTTGACATAAAGGGACACTTTTGGACAATCTACAGTTTGCAGGGAGAAAGAACAGTTTTTATTTTATAAAAGTACATGTAGGGCACTGGGCAGACCACTAGGAACAAGGGGTGTGTGTATTTTTTACATACAGTATTGTAATCTATAAGATTACAGTATACTGTATGTATAGTGTTTGTTTACTTTTTTTAATTTGGCGCCGTTCTCCGCTCCCGTGCGTCGTAACGTTGCAGGGAACGGAGATCGGCGGCACATGGGGACACTGTGAATCGAGCGAGGAGGACCCGCTCGCTCACACAGCGGGGTGGCATCGCTGGATCCAGGGACAAGGTAAGTAACTTGCCTGTGGATTCAGCGAGCAGGTAAGCCGCGCCGCTGCACACTCTGCACATCCACCCCAAGCGTGACTCGGGGATACCGATCCTAACAAGGGGGTTAATGATTATAGACAGGAGTCAAGTCCTGGGGAAAAAAGTGTGGGAACTCCCACCCAAGATAAACTCCCCCACCGAAACATAAAATTATACGCTCATATGCATAATTACTAAACCGCATGTTTTTTTTGTTTTTTTTCCCGATCCACTGTACCTTAGTAATCCTTTATGTTACTGGCCGCTTCCTGTATATGGATTCATCGGGTAGTGTGTGGGTATTCCATCACTTCCTTGATGCCGCAATGTCTCCTGGGACCTTTTTTCATTGTTCCCAGGAGACATTGCGGTGGTCTGCCGCGAGTTATCGCGGGATTTAGAAAGAGCAAGTTCTTTCTAAAACATTACTTGCCTGCCCCTGACAGTGACTCGAGCTGGGCATCGCCGCTTAGTGAAGGATTGGCTCGGGCGGCTCGGCTGCTCAAGGCTGCTCTAGTCCTGCAAAGGGAACTGCGTTCCTGCTGTGAAAAAAGTGCAGGGACTCCGTTCCCACGCGTTCCCGCAGGACTTGAGCCCTGATTATAGAGCTGCGTTTTCACAGGGTGTAGTGTATGTGCATTTATGTGCACTTTTGGCACACACTTTCGGTTTTAAACACTTTGGCCCAGATTCAGATACATTTGCGCTTTATTTGCGGAGGCACAGGGCAACGATTTCGCCCTGCGCCCCTGCAAATATTTTGCGCTGCCCTCGATTCACGGAGCAGTAGCTCCGTAAATTGCGAGGGCGCGCCGGCAAAATTGCCCAGCGTAAGCATAGAGCGCCGAGCATAGAGCGCATGCTCCGTCGGGAAACTTTCCCGACGTGCATTGCGGCAAATGACGTCGCAAGGACGTCATTTGCTTCAAAGTGAACGTGAATGGCGTCCAGCGCCATTCACGATTCACTTACGCAAACGACGTAGATTTTAAATATCGCGACGCGGGAACGTGGGTATCCTATAGCATTGGCTGTGCCTGCTATTAGGATGTGTAACCTTACGCAAAACCCGACGTACGCAAACTACGTAATTTGCGTACGCAGGGCTCGCGCAACGTTGTGAATCGGTGTTAGTATGCAATTTGCATACTATACACATCTCACAATGGGAGCGCCCCCTAGCGGCCAACGCAAGAATGCAGCCTAAAATCTGCGTGGCATAAGAGCCTTATGCCACGCAGATTTTAGGCTGCAGTTGGCGTAGCGATGTTCCTGAATCAGGAGCATTCGCTACGCCGGAGCAAGTAAGCAATTGCGCTGTGTAACCTATGGTTACACAGGCGCAATTGCTTCTTGAATCTGGCCCTTTATCTTGTCATGCATTGTACAACATGAGGGGGGAAATTCAAGTATACAAAATTGCTATAGATGTGGGATATGAACTGGCCACATAGTAATACATGAAATTTCTATTTGAAATGCTTTTCTGTGCATTTAAATGTATGAGCCTAACTGCAGGAAAACATCCAAGTGTGAACAGGTCTTTGGAATAGGGCACTATCCGCCATTTTAATCTCTTGCTACTGAAAGGTTTAATAACTTGTTGGCAAGTCATCTCCTTTGTATCACGCTGTAATCAGTATGCTGCTAAGGTGATGATTGTCAACTAGTGGGTACATCTCTTAGCAGCAAGAGACTGGCACTGCTCAGGTTGTCCTAGCCTGAAATCATCAGCTTAACTCTGCCCTAGAATAATGAAAAATCTCTTATACTGTATCCATTCATGTCATCTTTAAAGTGATATTAAAGCTTTGTTTTATTGGAGAAATAAATCGCCTCTAACGTTGGGTCTTCTACTTGGATTTGTGGATGTTGCTGCATTATGTAAAACTAGAATTAGAATAGTTTTTACATTTTAGAATGGGCTGCCTCGGGACTGTCCATCATTTTTAAAGGGTGCCTTGACTGAAAATAGGTTGAGAAACACTGCTCTATAGTTTCTTGGTGTAACGGCTACCCATGTAGTGAGAGGGTCTCAGCCGTTGGAGACGTCCTTTTCCCTGGCAAGCTGCGATATGCAGGTACCGCCGGTATATCCCATCGAACGCCCTTTCAAGAAACGAGACGGGCTATGTTTGCAGAGTCAAGCAGGACTGACTTTTAATGCTACATTTTACCTCCTTATATCTGGTTACAAACTGTACAAAAACAAATGACACTCCCCCCCACCCAGGGGGGGCTTCAATACACATACTTTGAAATAATGACATTCCCTTGAGCCAATCAGTCGCTAGCCGTTTTGGCTCCTAAACTTAGCTTGATCAGACAATAGAATTCAATTAACCTTTAAAACAATTATCACTCACACATAATCCCCATCAGCATACACCTCACAGGAGGCTGTTACCTACACAAAAGAGAGTTCATTAGCTATGCAAAGGGTACATTAGCATTCAGCAGTGAAAGAGACCCTTGTCCAATTAACCCTTTGAGCTCAGAATACAATGTGGTACATCCAATTGTGACAAGTCATGCAGTTCCTTGTAGTCCTCCCTGCATGAAGATTATCGATGTCCCGGCAGAATACATAGGTCTGTTACACTTGGGTCACTGGATCAGCTATCTAATTGGATGCTGGTGCTCCACGTGACCCAGGCAGCCATCTTGGGTCAAGCATAGTCTTTTACATTTACAAAGCCAGCCACAACTCGGCCCCCAGCTACATCACTAACCTAGTCCCAAAATACCAACCAAGCCGCTCTCTTCGGTCCTCCCAAGACCTCCTGCTCTCTAGCTCCCTTGTCACCTCCTCCCATGCTCGCCTCCAGGATTTCTCTAGAGCTTCCCCCATCCTTTGGAACTCCCTACCCCAATCTGTCCGACTGTCCCCTAATCTATCCATATTTAGATGATCCCTGAAAACTCTTCTCTTTAAAGAAGCCTATCCTGCTTCTAACTAACACTGTTTTACTTCCTCCATCAGCTCATCCCCCGCATCTATTACCTTTTGTATCAATTGACCTTCCCTTTTTAGATTGTAAGCTCTAAACTTACCACAACCCTGGTATTTTTGGGAACAGCGTGCATTTTTCTTTCAGAAAAAAGTGGTCTCCGTGACTGATTCGCCGCAAGATCACTTTTATCGGCAGCAGGAGAGGTGCCCCCCCTCCCACAGCGTTCCAGGCATCTACGCCGCTTACCGAACCCGCCGGTAGCGGCGGAGATGATCGCGTCCTCTCCCATGTATGTCTGGCTGCCGACTTAGGGGAAGATGGCCCCTGCTCGGTTCCATGGCATGGGAGGGCAGAAGCGATGTCAAACATCACTTTTCGCCCAATGCTCTTAAAGGAGAGATTTTTATTTTCAGTATTTTTTTTTTTATTATTGCATTTTAGTGTAAATATGAGATCTGAGGTCTTTTTGACCCCAGATCTCATATTTAAGAGGTCCTGTCATGCTTTTTTATATTACAAGGAATGTTTACATTCCTTGTAATAGGAATAAAAGTGACCCAATTATTATTATTTTTTATTGTGTAAAAATAAAAAAATAAAAGTAAAATAAATAAGATTTTTTTTTAAAGCGCCTCGTAGAAGGCACACTGAAGCGAACGCATACGTAAGCAGCGCCCGCATATGAAAACGGTGTTCAAACCACACATGTGAGGTATCGCCTCGATCGTTAGAGTGAGAGCAATCATTCTAGCCCTAGTCCCCATCTGTAACTCAAAACTTGTGACTTGTAGAAATTTTTAAACATCGCCTATGGAGATTTAAAAGGGTAAAAGTTTGTCGCCATTCCACGAGCGGGCGCAACTTTGAAGCGTGACATGTTGGGTATCAATTTACTCGGCGTAACATTATCTTTCACAATATAAAAAAATTGGGCTAGGGTGTTAGAATATATATATAAGTAATTTTCTAGCAAAAAAAAATATTTTAACTTGTAAACAACAAGTGTAAAAAAGAGGCTCGGAGGCTGAATTGGTTAAGACCCCGGCTTGGCATGCATTTCACGGGTGGGTAGTGTAAAACAGGTCACCCGTCTGTCAGGGACAGTGCTTGGCATCAGGGAGAGGTTTGAGATGAATAGGGACACTGCAGGGTCACGCAATTCTTCCTGGAAGCTTCCCTACTTGAGTACTGATGGGCCAGGCTGCATTCTGCCCCTTGACACAGACACTGACGGCATGCCTGAGACCTACTGCTACCACTCATCGCTGTAATCCTGTGAGTGCCCCCAGTCGGGTTGTCTTCCCGCCGGGCTTGTTGTGCATTGTTGTTGTGCGTTTATGAACCTAAAATTTAAAGTTCTGTTTACTGCAACTGGACTTTGAGTGTTGCCACTGCATCACACTTTGCCTCCCCACATGTGCACTGCACTATGAATGTATTTAGAAATTCTAGAGCATTTCAACATTTAACAGCCTTTAAATGACCACATTTTACAGTGTACGCCTTTTTTCATTAGGCTGGCCATACACTATACAATTTTCTTGTACAATTTCCCTTTAATATAATATGAGGTCAACCCTAAACACTTTCAATTTGTATGCAATCAGGCAGGCCATTGCACTACATGGTTCAAGGTAAATCTATTTGAACATAAAAATTGTATAATCTATGGCCAGCCTTAGAGAAAAGATCCTGGCAAATGTGTTTTCCTTGCTCTGGATATTGTGCTTTACAAATGGGGAAGTGACTCCCAAGCAATAAAATATTTATTTATAACTTTTCTCTAAGTGTCCATTTTCCATAATACTGGAGACTGAAGTCATTGCTTCAGAAGTCATAGGTTCCCCATCTGAACTATTTTTTCCAATTGATATTATGTTGCAAATGTATACAGATACAAATTATCTGTGACCATAAATTATTACCGTAAGAGAAGCTTAAGGCCCCTTTCAGACGTGCGGACCGTATGTCCGCATTTTCATCCATCCATTGCGGATCAAAACGGGACATACATGGGTCCCAATGTGATTGCGGGTGTCAGCGGATGACCATCCGCTGACACCCGTAATCACCCGCCTCCGCAAAGATCCGATTTTTCAGACGGAACAAAATCCTATTTTTCTTCCATCTGGCGGATCGGATCGGGAGAACACGAACATACGGTCCGTGTTCATCCGATCCCCCCATAGGGGAGAGCGGAGGAAAGACAGGGCGGTCCCTGCACAGTGTGCGGGGACCGCCCTGTCAGCCGACGGCTCAGCTGGGATTTTACAGAGGATCCCCCTGTGTGAAAGGGCCCTAAAGCTGATGCAAAGTAAGGCAGACTAGAAATGATGCACGCTATTCTAGAATCTATAATTGCATGTTCTTTGAAAAAAAATTCACATGTACCTGGATAAACATGCTTCTATTAGTATGTAACACAACTTCACAATCAAGGTTTTAAATTATAACAAGTACACTGATGTTTGAATCATGCAAACTACATTTTCTTGCCCCAGGGCTGCATATGCAAAATTTCCTTCTGAATTATCAGTATAGGTATGGCCATAAATAATAATGTAAAGAGAAGAGTCTACATGGGTATACAAGTGCAACCTAGGGGCAAACTGACAGCTCACGGGGCCCCCGGGCAATTTGAGATCATGTGGCCCCCTGTGTCCCCTTCCACACTCTAACCACACCCACACAAAGCACCATCTACATATTAGCTTGGATCAGGGTTCTCGGAATAAAAGGGCCAATCCACTGTCTTCCTGACTTTAGGAGGGCCAGACTGAGGCCAGTGGAAGTAGAAAATGCTCCAGCGTCAGAGGGAGTCCACAATGTCTCTGGCTTGGTGGTCAGTGGGATTTAAAAAATTACATAGAACCTGAGGTTAGTAGGAGGAGAAACAGTGCTCCATCCTTGGTGCCAGATGGAGGAATAGTTCCCCAACATTGGTGTCAGTGGGATTATTAGTGCCTCATCATTGGTATCAGTGGGAGGAATAGTGGCCCATCATTGGTATTAGTGGGAGAAAGAGTGCCCCATCATTGGTGTCAATGGGAGGAATAGTGCCACATTATTAGTATCAGTGGGAGGAATAGTGCCCCATCGTTGGTGTCAGTGGGAGAAATGGTGCCCCATCATTGGCGTCAATGGGAAGAATAGTGCCCCATTATTGGTATCAGTGGGAGGAATATTGCTCCATTATTGGTATCAGTGGGAGAAATAGTGCCCCATCATTGGTGTCAGCTGGAGGAATAGTTCCCCATCGTTGATGTCAGTGGGAGGAATAATGCCCCATCATTGGTGTCAGTAGGAATAAATGTGACTTAATGGCTGGACAAAGGCAAGCAAAGGGTCACATCCAGCCCTAGTGCCACAGTTTGGAGACCACTACCTTATGCCATGTACACATGATAATTTTTCGGCATTAAAAAAAAAACAATGTTTTTCGACATGTAGAAAAAACAAAGTTTTTCCAACTTCATCATTAAAACGACGTTGCCCACACACCATCGTTTTAAAAAAATGCTCTAGCAAAGCGCGGTGACGTACAACGCGTACGACGGCACTATAAAGGGGAAGTTCCATTCAGATGACGCAACCCTTTGGGCTGCTTTTAGCTGATTCCTTGTTAGTAAAAGACGATTCACACTTTTTTGTCTGTTACAGCGTGATGAATGTGCTTACTCCATTATGAACGGTAGTTTTACCAGAACGAGCGCTCCCGTCTCATAACTTGCTTCTGAGAATGCGCGGGTTTTTAACATCGTTTTAGCCCACACAAGATCTATTTTTACTACCCGAAAAACGACATTGTTTAAAACTACGTTAAAAAATGCAGCATGTTCGAATTTTTTTTTGGTCATTTTTCAGAACCTGAAAAATGATGTGAAGCCCACACACGATCATTTAAAATGAAGTTTTTTTAAAAAGTTTTTTTCATGCTGAAAAATGATCGTGTGTATGCGGCATCAGAGACTACTAAGAAATACCCTACTTGGAAACCTTCAGATACCTCTAAATCAAAACAACTCTATATTAGCATCCTCATCAAAAATTGCTCAGGCAGTCCCTTATGCCTGTCACCGAAGATAACTGCTTATGTGATTCTCACTCTACAGGAATAATAACTAAGATACACACAGCCCTTTCCTCTTCTGCAAATAATTAGAAATGTCCCTATTGAAATGGGAAAGCAATCTAGGAGGGTCCTAGAAATATCGGAGTTGGAAAAAAAATTGTGGACTGCTGCAGCAAAATGCTCAACCAACATTCTAGTCCAAGAAAATTCTCAGAGATGGGTTATGCTAAAAATGAACCCAACATTCTTAAAAGCTCTATTAAGTAGACCCATCTTCAACCTCTCCAAATATATAAAGGAAATTGGTAACCTTTATCTTTCTTGCTATCAGGCAAGCGCTAAAGCATGGAAACAATAAACGTTGAACTTTGCAGAAATGAAGCAGAGTGTAGTTGGCACCATTGGCAAAAATTCTCAATTACTTGCAACGACACTCACTCCTAATTTCTAAAAATATGGTCCCACCTGGAGTACAGCAGCCAGATGAACCTGGACCAATCATTACTTTCACTCTGAACACATTATACAAACGTATTATGGTTATTATGGTCCCATGCTCTCCCTCAGCCTTCCTCTCCTGCATATTGTCCTCTGGCCTTCTCCCCCTTTACTTGATTCTGGACAACTACTGTCTTAGGTTGGATTCACATCTATGCAGTTTTAGTGCTTTTTGTATTTTGCAGATTTGCACTAATGAACGTGTTCCATAGGAAACCATGTTAAATGGGCTGTAGTGCAAATCTGCAAAATGCAAAAATCACTAAAACTGCATAGATGTGAATCCAGCCTTATGCCTTGTACACACGATTGGTTTTCCCGGCAGTAAAAAGTCAGCCGGAAAAACCAAGGAGAAAACCGAGAACCTGCTCGGCAGCTTTTTCCCCTTCACACGGCCGGTTTTCCTGGCAGGAAAACTGCCATGAGAGCTTTGGCCGGGAATCCAAAGTCGTGTGTATGCTCCATCGCAGTGTTTCCCATAGGAAAACTGCCAGGAAAAATTCCGCTGGGAATCCGGGCAGGAAAAAAGAAAACATGTTCTAATTTTTCCTGCCGGGATTCCCGGCGGTTTTCCTGTTGGCAAAACTGCCATGGAGAATATACACGGCCAGTTTTCCCGGTGGGAAAACTGGTCGTGTGTACAAGGCATTAGATCACTCCCCCTGCTAACGACCCAAATTATCCTCCCTCTGCCTAGATCACATCTTGTCTACTCTCTCTTCACTCTACCCTCTACACCCAATAGGGGCAGAAACCCCAAAAATACATTTTACAACCTTTATTATATCATGCCCATCTTTGACCACCTGAACAACTTCACACTACATTAGAATCCGTAATGGAAAGCATTTTCTAACTGTACTATTGTAATATTTAAAACTATGTAAACGATCAATGAATGGTGTCAACAGATCATCTCTGGGACATCCCATATGGAATGCCACAAGTATGTTGGCATAAGGTCTGTGCATTTTGTGGAAATGCCACTTTGCATGCAATGGAATACAGACCTTTTCTACATCCACAGAACTATAAAATGTACGTAGAGACCCTAATTAGAAGGCACATTTTTATTAGCCTTTAATATACTTTTAAAACATCTCTGTTATTTTTTTGAACATTAAAAAGTGTGTGTCTCTTTGATTTACTTTTCCATCTTTACCATTGCTCATCTCTTTATAAAGATATACAGTATATACTTTCCTTTTTCTTTTTTTTTTAGCCCGCTCCAATAATCTTATGTGATCTGGCTCTCCTATGTCAGTAAGCAATGGCTGCATGGGAGGGGAGGGAATGCTGACAATGGATGGGCCGTGGGAACCTATGGGTGACGTCAACACTCCCAGGCATTCCCAGCTGTATTTGAATGCTCTCTCTCCTCTCCCCTGCAGCTGCCGCTGACTGACACTGGGGATCATGTGACCGGACTGGACTGAAAATAGGTAAGTATATACGTCTTTCTAAAGCCTTATACACACTATTAGATTTTCTGCAGATTTTTGGCTTCAGATTTACAGAAACCATGTAGTGCAAGGGCCTATCTTATTACATACAAATTGAAACTTAAGGTTTGACCTCATATTATATGGTTATGATAAATCTGAAGACAAAAATCTGCAGAAAATCTAATAGTGTGTATGGGGTTTTAGGCTGGATTCACACCTATGCAGTTTTAGTGCTTTCTGCGGAGTTGCACTACAGTCCATTATACATGGTTCCCTATGGAACACGTTCTGTACTGCAAATCTGCAAAATGCAAAAAGCACTAAAACTGCATATAGGTGTGAATCCAGTCTTAGGCTGGATTCACACCTATTCAGTTTTAGTGCTTTTGCATTTTTCAGAGTTGCACGACGGTCCATTTAACATGGTTTCCTATGGAACACGTTCTGTAGTGCAAATCTGCAAAAAGCACAATAAATGCATAGATGTGAATCCAGCCTTACACTGGTTAGTTAGCATAGGTGTTAGGAGGGAGAAGGGAGAATTTTTAGGACTAGTTAAGCATAGCCTGGACTTTTACTTTAAAGCAGGGAAATGCAATTAGCGGACCTCCAGCTGTTCCAAAACTACAAGTCCCATCATGCTTCTGCCTCTGGGTGCCATGCTTGTGGCTGTCAGAGTCTTGCTATGCCTCATGGGATTTGTAGTTCTGCAACATCTGGAGGTCCGCTAATTGCATATCCCCGCTTTAAAGGAACTCAGAACGGATGAATGCTTGTGGCCAGACACTATTCTGCTCCAATGATGGGTTCATGATAACATGTACATTGTGCATTCTCTTAGTTATTCCTACCTTCCAATCCTATACTTGGGGGAAGGGGGGTTTTGGAGGGTCATGGTTGAGTTCCTGCCCCTATTTTCTGAGGAAAAAAAGCCCTGCTTATTCCTACCTTCTAATCCTATACTTGAGGGAGGAGAAGCTGCATACATACTGTCTTCTTTCATGGCACGTAACAGTCATTCCTTAGTGCTTGTTTATACTTGCAGTCAGGGACTGTAAAAATAGACAGATGAGCTGTGATTTGACTGTCCCTGACTGCCCCACTTAACATGCAAAGGCTTCCAGATAGGGTTGTACACATGCCGTGGCCATGATGCTTAGCTTTTTGGTGCAGCGAAAATGTTACCTCCTGTTGCATTCAAAGGGCAATACTGTCTCTGAGGCCTCGTATACACGACCAGTTTCCTCGGCAGAATCCATCAAGAAACTTGGTGGGAGTGCTATTTTGCTGAGGAAACTGGTCGTGTGTACATTTTTCATCCAGGAAACTGTCGAGGAACTCAACGAGCAAAAAAGAGAGCAAGTTCTCTATTTCCTTGACGGGAGTCTCAAATTGGCTCGTCGAGTTCCTCGTCGGGCTGGTTGCCGAAGAGAAACTTGAGCGTGTGTATGCCAAGAAACCCGCGCTTGCTCAGAATAAAGTATGAGACAAGAGTAAAAGTAGCATTTGTAATGGAGAAAACACATTTTTAAAGCTGTAACAGACTGAAAAGTGCAAATCGTCTCTTACCAAACTTTTATTTAACACGCAAACACATGAAATTAGCAAAACCAGCCCCAAGGGTTGTGCCAGTGGAATCGAACTTCCCCTGCCGTTGTATGTGTTGTATGTCACCGCGTTTGAGAACGAGGAGATTTTGTCTTGACAGTGTGTACGCAAAGCAAGCTTGTCGAGTTCCTCGACAAGCCTAACAAGGAACTCAACGAGGAAAATTATGTGTTTTGCCCGACGAGTAACTCGGTCGTGTGTACGAGGCCTTAAAGTGACCCATTCAAAAGAACGGGACCATGCTACAACCACAAGCGAAATGCTAGGCTCATGGTTGTAGCATGGCAATCCCATTGAAAAACTCAATTTAGCTGTAAAAAAAAAATCAGGCATTAAGGAGGCAGTTGTACCTGTACATCTTTCTGAAAAGCAATCCACTGGAGACCATTTTTCAGAGGTGTGAACCAAGCCTTATTTACACTGTATTGTCACTTCTTTTGGAAGAATGGTCAAACATTCCCATAGACACACTCCTAAACCTTGTGGACACCCTTCCCAGAAGAGTTGAAGATATTATAGCTGTAAAGGGTGGGGCAACACAATACTGAACCCTGCAGACTAAGACTGGGATGCAATTCACCTCCCCGGCGGTATGATTATGTCAGATTTTTGAGGCTGAAAGCAGTACCATTATTTTGCATGTAAATTTGGCATTTTATATTGTAGGCCTGTAATTCTTAGAAATAACTCACTTAAATCTGTCCAAACAAGAGTCTAGTAGACACCCCGGGTATGATAACGTTTGAAAGACGAAATCATAAATTATAATATGATAAATAACTATAAATAATTATAATTCTAACAAATAATAATATAATAATAAAAATTATTCAATAATGTAACCAATCAAAAACACAGAAATTTGCTCAGTTGCAGAATTGTCGCTGTCATTACTTTCAGTGTCTGATGATGAATTTCCCCAGAAATCGCTATCGCTCAATTCTGCAAGTGATTCTAATTTATTATAGCTACAGTGTTTGTAGCTGCTGACTTTAAAAAAAAAATCGCGGGTGGAACCCTACTTTAAGTTTCTTAAATTAGTGACGAGGTATAGCAAATACTAAGGATGCGTCTTTAATAAATTCTAGAAGTTCAGAATTAGATGGACATTGGAGATGGGAAATGTTAGTATGATCTGTATGTGCTCTTAAAAAGTAATTGTTGACATTTTGGGAACAGGTTGCATAGTGGACTTCAATCCATATTAATAATAACATGACCTTCAAATTCTATCTGGGCAGTGTATCTGCCAGGCAATTTGCTTTTATTATATTAGCAGCTGCTAAAAATGCAAATTTGCAGTCGTAGACACTCACAGTCTCTGTTTATAGTACTTTACATTGAAATATATTTCTAAGTTTGTGTGTTTTTTACTGTAAAATATTAAATACAATGCTCCAAAACTTGGGCTGTGCATTCCCTATTCAGTTCTATGGAGAGTTTGTAGTATGACAAAGCAGAGTATGAAAAAATTGCCTCCATAATCTTCTGGTGCAGGAGGGGTTAGTAAAACGAAAGGCCTGTCACAGACTTTCATCAAGAGAGTCTAAAGCCTCGTACACACATACGATTGTTGGCCAACCGAGCGTCTGATTTTTGTCAAAAGGGCGTGTGCCAGGATCTTGTCTTGCACACTAATGATACAAAATTTGTCGTGCCACAAACACAAACGTGGTGAGTATTGATTCCGAGAATGTGTTTTTATACTTTCGACTTTTGTGTGACAGATTTGTGTACTGACCATCAGAAAATCTGACGTCAAACCGTTGTCCGCCGAAAATTTACTAGCATGTTATCCAACATTTGTTGGTCGAAAGTTGAACAACAATTGTCAAAAGGAGCGTACTAATGGTAAGATTTTAGGACAACACTCTGTCAACAGGCAATCCCCTGCCAACAATTGTATTGTGTGTACGAGGCTTAACTATGCCTGCTCTTTCTGCCCAGCTTCAGGCATCAGCACAAGGAACACATCCTGCTGACTGTGGTGTTGATTTACTAAAACTGGAGAGTGCAAAATCTGGTGCAGCTGTGCATGGTAGCCAATCAGCTTCTAACTTCAGCTTATTCAATTATTCTTTGACAATAAAACCAGGAAGCTGATTGGCTACCATGCAGAGCGCCAGATTTTTCACCCTCCTGTCGTAAGCCTCGTACACACGACCGAGGAACTCGACGGGCGAAACACATGGTTTTCCTCGTCGAGTTCCTTGTTAGGCTGTCGAGGAACTCGACAAGCCAATTTTCTCCATTCCCGTCAAGGAAATAGAGAACATGCTCTCTTTTTGGCTGGACGAGTTTTTTCGACAGTTTCCTCGAGGAAAATGTACACACGACCGGTTTCCTCGGCAAAAAAAATCTCCCAGTTTCTTGCTGGTTTTTGCCGCGAAACTCGGTCGTGTGTACGAGGCCTTAGTAAATCTGCAGTCCCATGTGCTGATTTTTCTGTCCCTTGTGCTGATTTTTAGGGGGCGGGGTTTCCGGCACCTAGACGTTAATATTGGACTGCCAACTTTCTGAACAAATATGTTAAACTGCTTTTTTTCCATCAAAAGGTGATTTATTAAAAAAACTTCAAATCTTCTTACGTCCTACATGTACATTTGTCTGAACTAGTTCCATAAACATACGATTTTGTCTGTGCTTCCATTTTAGGCGGTGAGAGAAGCAGCCTGGATTTTAGCAGACAGGTATGTACAACATTAACTAAGCAAAGAAAGGAAATCTGAATAAACTCTAGACCAGGGGTCGTCAGACAAATGGCCAATTGACTTTCCTTCAGACCTTAGTAGGGGTCAGTCAGTTAGTCTGGGGAGGAATTGTCCGTCATTGGTGTTATACTGCCCTATTGTTGGTGTCAGGAATAGCGGTGGGAGGTGGGAGGAATAGTGCCCATCTTTGATTTCATTGGAAGAATAGTGCTCCATCATTGGTGTCAATGGAAGAAACAGTGCTCCATTTTCGGTGTCATTGAAGAATAGTGCCCCATTGTTGGTGTAAGTGGGAGGCATAGTGCCCTATCTTATGTGTCAGTGGGAGAAATACTGCTCCATAATTGGTGTCAGTGGATAAAATATTGCCCCAAGGGCCAGTTAAAGACAAGCAAAGGATCTTTTCTTGATAAATTTGTCCTGCAGGCTGCAGTTTGGGGACCACTGCCCTAGGCTTAGCAAGAGGTTTTCTCACCATGCGGCTTCATTTTCATAGTTAATAGGAGCAATGCACGTCTATCATCTAGACCAGGGGTCTCCAAACTGCGGCCCGAGGGCCAGATGTGGCCCTTTGCTAGCCTTTATTCGGCCCTCGGGGCACAATTCTTCCCACTGATATGAGGCACTATATCCCACTGACACCAACAATGGGGCACTATATATTCCACTGATACCAATGATGGGATACTATTCCTCTTACTAACAGGGGGAATATCTCTCCTCTTATTGGCCACCAAACCCGAGGCCATATTTAGTCCCACTGATGCTGGGCCCGTGACATTTCCTGCCCCTGTTGGCCACAATCCGGCCCTCCTCAAGTCTTAAGGACAATAAAGTGGCCCTGTGTTTGAAACGTTTGGAGACCCCTGATCTAGACTTCAATGAGTTGAGGTTCTTACATTCATATCAATGGGAGGTTAGGCAAATGTTTTTCCTATGGTGCGGTAACTGGTTCAAGCTTCTGCATCAATGCTGGGGAGCATTTTCAAAGGCACTAGAAGATGTAATTTGAAAGAATTATACCACAAGTAAAATCCTTAGCAAACTCAAGACACGTGTACTGTATAGCATGGTGTGCACATTATACCAGCTGAACATAGGTGTGAGCTTGTTATCATTGATAATTGAGATGCATCATTCAGAGGTAAAGCACCTGAATACTTACAGTTCTATTTACAGTGCTGTATACAGTAGTATAACTTTATGCAAATAAACACAAGTCTATTACTCGCAACAGAAACATACAGCAGCTATGTTAATGACTTTATAGGTTGAAATAGGCAATTGAAATTGTAATTCAATGTTCATGCATGTCTAATGTTTAGGGACGTCAACTCCAGTTTATTGAGTTTAGAGAGCCTTTATTTTTATCTATGGTCTAGGTAAAAAAACAGTCTACTGTACATAGAATACTTTGGGGGTTATTTACTAAATGCAACTCCACTTTGTACTATAAATGCAAACTGCAAGTGCAAAGTGCGCTTGAAATTGCACTGAAAGTACACAGTCGCTGTTAATCCTAGGGGGACATGCAAGGAAAATAAAATACAGCATTTTAGCTTGCACATGATTGGATGATAAAATCAGCAGAGCTTCCCCCCATTTCAGATCTACCCTTCAGATTTACAGCGACTCCCCTTCAAGTGCACTTTCAGTGCAAAGTGGATTTGCCTTTCGTAAAAAAAAAAGTGTTTAAAGGTTCCATTGCTGTACGGGACCTGAATGTTTTCCATACCAAAAAAAGGATGAGGCACACAGAATATTTCCACCTATTGTATTATTGAGTCGTTTCTACAATTCAAAACACTGTCAGATTTCTCATTACATGGTAAACCAAACTGCTATATTATGTTGAGCGGCAGATAGAAATAAAGTGACTCTTCTTACTCAGGGGTCAAGTCAGGGGCGTAACTAGAAATCACAGGGCCCCATAGCAAAATGTTGTATGGGGCCCCCCAGAGCCGCCCTAGTGTCAATGCAGCGTGACCTGTGCCCCATACAGCGTGACCTGTGCCCCATACAGGGTGACCTGTGCCCTATGCAGCGTGACCTGTGCCCCATACAGCGTGACCTGTGCCCCATACAGGGTGACCTGTGCCCTATGCAGCGTGACCTGTGCCCCATGCAGCGTGACCTGTGCCCAATGCAGCGTGACCTGTGACCAATGCAGCATGACCTGTGCCCCATACAGCGTGACCTGTGCCCTATGCAGCGTGACCTGTGCCCCATGCAGCGTGACCGTGCCCAATGCAGCATGACCTGTGCCCCATACAGCGTGACCTGTGCCCCATACAGCATTGCCCGTGCCCAATACAGCCTGGCCTGCCTGTGCCCAATACAGCCTGGCCTGCCTGTGCCCAATACAGCATGACCTGTGCCCAATACGGCATTGCCTGTGCCCAATGCGGCATGACCTGTGCCCAATACAGCGTTGCCTGTGCCCAATACAGCCTGGCCTGTGCCCAATACACCCTGAACTGCCTGTGGCCCATACAGCATGACCTGTGCCCAATACAGCATTGCCTGTGCCCAATACAGCCTGGCCTGCCTGTGCCCAATACAGCCTCACAAGTGCAGAGGAAGAAGCAAGCCGGCCGGATCAGCAGAGAGCGGGATTGCCCACTGTAATAGCTTTCATTTGAATTTCCAGTCTTCCCGGGGCTCATCGTCACATAGCCCCACCTCTTAGCCCAACGCCTTAGATGATGTCACATGTCCCACACTGGATCGGCGTTCTGTCGATCAAAGGTGCCGGGCCAAGAGGTGGAGCTATGTGACATGAACCCCGGGAACACTGGAAGTTCAAATGAAAGCTATTACAGCGGGCAATTCCACTCTCTGCTGATACAGACAGCTCGCCTCTTCCTCTCCTCTCTCTTCCCCTGGCTGGGAGACCATGCCGGCGATGCTCTTATCCAGTGCCGGCCCAAGACATTGTGCTGCCTGGTACCAAGAATGAAATGCTGCCCCCCCCCAAAAAAATAAATCACGCCCACCAAAATGCCCCCACATTCATTATTTTATATCAGGATAACTAAAGTGGACCTGTCATGGCTCTATACATGTATATAGAAGAATAAAGAGGACCTGTCATGGCTCTATACATGTATATAGAAGAATAAAGAGGACCTGTCATGGCCACACAGAGGCCCCGCTTACATCAGAGCCTGCACAGAGGCCCCCTTACATCAGAGGTTGCACGGAGGCCCCCCCATTACATCAGAGGTTGCACGGAGGCCCCCCCATTACATCAGAGGTTGCACAGAGGCCCCCCCATTACATCAGAGGTTGCACGGAGGCCCCCCCATTACATCAGAGGTTGCACAGAGGCCCCAATATTACATCAGAGGTTGCACAGAGCCCCCCCATTACAACAGAGGTTGCACAGAGGCCCCCCCCATTACAACAGAGGTTGCACAGAGGCCCCCCATTACAACAGAGGTTGCACAGAGGCCCCCCATTACATCAGAGGTTGCACAGAGGCCCCCATATTACATCAGAGGTTGCACAGAGGCCCCCATATTACATCAGAGGTTGCACAGAGGCCCCCCCATTACAACAGAGGTTGCACAGAGGCCCCCCCATTACATCAGAGGTTGCACAGAGGCCCCCCCATTACAACAGAGGTTGCACAGAGGCCCCCCCCCATTACATCAGAGGTTGCACGGAGGCCCCCCCATTACATCAGAGGTTGCACGGAGGCCCCCCATTACATCAGAGGTTGCACAGAGGCCCCCATATTACATCAGAGGTTGCACAGAGGCCCCCCCATTACAATAGAGGTTGCACAGAGGCCCCCCCATTACAACAGAGGTTGCACAGAGGCCCCCCCATTACAACAGAGGTTGCACAGAGGCCCCCCCATTACATCAGAGGTTGCACAGAGGCCTCCATATTACATCAGAGGTTGCACAGAGGCCCCCCATTACAACAGAGGTTGCACAGAGGCCCCCCCCATTACATCAAAGGTTGCACGGAGGCCCCCCCATTACATCAGAGGTTGCACGGAGGCCCCCCCCATTACAACAGAGGTTGCACAGAGGCCCCCCCATTACAGAGGTTGCACAGAGGCCCCCCCATTACATCAGAGGTTGCACGGAGGCCCCCCATTACATCAGAGGTTGCACAGAGGCCCCCCATTACAACAGAGGTTGCACAGAGGCCCCCCCCATTACATCAGAGGTTGCACGGAGGCCCCCCCATTACATCAGAGGTTGCACGGAGGCCCCCCCCCCATTACATCAGAGGTTGCACGGAGGCCCCCCCATTACATTAGAGGTTGCACAGAGGCCCCCACATTACATCAGAGGTTGCACAGAGCCCCCCCCCCATTACATCAGAGGTTGCACGGAGGCCCCCCCATTACATGAGAGGTTGCACGGAGACCCCCCATTATATGAGAGGTTGCACGGAGGCCCCCCCATTACATCAGAGGTTGCACGGAGGCCCCCCATTACATCAGAGGTTGCACAGAGCCCCCCCCCATTACATCAGAGGTTGCACAGAGCCCCCCCCATTACATCAGAGGTTGCACAGAGCCCCCCCCCATTACATCAGAGGTTGCACGGAGGCCCCCCCATTACATCAGAGGTTGCACGGAGGCCCCCCCATTACATCAGAGGTTGCACAGAGGCCCCCCCATTACATCAGAGGTTGCACAGAGGCCCCCCCATTACATCAG
This sequence comes from Rana temporaria, assembly GCF_905171775.1. Lineage (NCBI taxonomy): Eukaryota > Metazoa > Chordata > Amphibia > Anura > Ranidae > Rana > Rana temporaria. The sequence goes on from NC_053498.1 coordinate 78,602,669, forward strand.
AGGTTGCACGGAGGCCCCCCCCATTACATCAGAGGTTGCACAGAGGCCCCCCCCCCATTACATCAGAGGTTGCACGGAGGCCCCCTCATTACATTAGAGGTTGCACAGAGGCCCCCACATTACATCAGAGGTTGCACAGAGCCCCCCATTACAACAGAGGTTGCACAGAGGCCCCCCCCATTACATCAGTGGTTGCACAGAGGCCCCCCATTACAACAGAGGTTGCACAGAGGCCCCCCCCCCATTACAACAGAGGTTGCACAGAGGGCCCCCCATTACATCAGTGGTTGCACAGATGTAATGGGGGGCCCTCCACTCTCTGCAGTTTTTAGGCACCGCTCCCTCCACTCTCTGCAGCGGGGAAGAAGGGGGGGGGCCGGGAGAGTGCCGCGGCGCAATTAGCCTCACAGCGGAGCAGGCCGAACGGGATGGGGGCCGGCTCTGCTCTTATCCTCACCGGGCCCCCCTGATCCTCACTCGGCCGCGGGCCCCATAGCGCCCGCGTGGGTCCGCCACTGGGTCAAGTCCTGGGGAAAAAAGTGTGCGAACCCAAGATCCACCCAAGATCCACTCCCCCAACAAAAAAAAAAAAATAATACGCTCATGTGCATAATTACTAAACCGCATGTTCTTTTTTTCTTTCGATCCACTGTACCTTAGTAATCCTTTAAGCAAGTTCTTTGTAAATCCCGCGATGACTCACGGCAGACCTCCGCAATGTCTCCTGGGAACAATGACAAAAGCTCCCAGGAGACACTGCGGCATCGAGGAAGTGACAGAATACCTGCACACTACCCGATTAATCCATATACAGGAAGCGGCCAGTAACATAAAGGATTACTAAGGTTCGCCTGCCCCTTACAGTGACTCGAGCTGGGCATCGCCGCTTAGTGAAGGATTGGCTCGGGCGGCTCGGCTGCTCTCGCCTGCTCTAGTCCTGCAAAGGGAACTGCGTTCCTGCTGTGAAAAAAGTGCAGGAACTCCGTTCCCGCAGGACTTGAGCCCTGCTCTTACTTTGGTATACTTACAAACGTTATATAAGCCTGAGCAATAGGTGTGGCACAGTTGATGGAGCTAACATAACATTTATGTTTCCAAATAATCAGGAAATTTAGCTGATTTATTAACAGAGTTAAGAATCTTTACTCAATAAATTTTGCAAAGATTCACTTCAGTTATCCAGTCCTGTGAACAGCAAATTTTGGTTTTACAGTATTTATTTAATCTTCCCATGATTGGGCGTTCAATGTGAACCTAGCGTCCACCATTGAGCCAAAGTGAGGTCCTTCTGCACCCGCCAATATAATTTAAGGAGTTACTCCACTATTGTTAAGAGAAAAAAAACGTTCCTCTCTGGGTGATCTATGTACATGGCAGGGCTGGACTGAGACAACAATTTGGCCCTGGACTTCATTCAGACCGGCCCAAATTAATTTTGCAAACAAGCACAAAAACAATTGTGAAAAAAAAAAAAAAAAACATAAGTATCATAACATAAGGAGTCCTCTTTTATTATTTTACTTATTCTCCTCTGTATTTTTCTCATCCTTCTTACATCACTTCATGAAGTGGAGGGGGAGTAGTGCAGCCATTACTTGACAGGCTGTCACGGAAACTGGCCCACTGAGCCATCGGACCACCGGGAAACTCCCTGTAGTCCTAATGGCCAGAACATGCCTGTTGCAGGGTTTTAACAAATTTTGTTGCAGGTTCCTAACTTTCGTTCTTCTGAAGAAATAGCTGTTTGCCTGTGTCGGTGTGCAAAATGGATGTGAATGGGAGTGATTTTATAATTAGAAACTAGCTGCTGCATTTGCAGGGTTGTAATGATGAAAGAGGCAGGGTCTGCATCCCTTTCAACTTGATTTTCCTTTGGGAGTATCTTACCAAAAAGTGAACATTTTTTTTGCAGGGGATGCCCAATATCTGACTTTTATCTTAGACCCCATTCACACTGAAATGTTTTTACAGCGTTTTAGCGTTAAAAATAGCGATATTAAAACGCTCATAAAACGCTCTCCATGCATCTCAATGGACCCTTTCACACTGAGTCCTGCAAGCAGCATCTTTGGAGCAGCTTTTGGGCGCTGAAAAAAAAACGCTCCAAAAACGCCCCTCTCCATTGAAATGAACTGAAAGCGCTGTAAAAACGCCTTACCCTTTAACACTGAGGCGTTGCACTAGCGGGGCGTTGAGAAAAGTCCTGCAAGCAGCATCTTTGGAGCAGCTTTTGGGCGCTGAAAAAACGCTCCAAAAACGCCCCTCTCCATTGAAATGAATTGAAAGCGCTGTAAAACGCCTTGCCCTTTCACACTCACTGGGGTACTGCAAAAACGCCCTAAAACGTTAGGTTCTTAGCGGTGCTTTACCAGCGTTTTTCAGGCACTGGCAGTGTGAAAGGGCTCTGAAAGCACTCGGGCTTTCACATTGGGATTGCAGATGAGGCTTCTTTCAGGCGCTTTACAGGCTTTTTTTTAACGCCAAAGCGCCTGAAAAACGCTCGAACAGTGTGAAAGGGGCCTTAGTGCAGACTTTTGGGGAAATCAGTGAGCCAATCACACAAGCAGGAAATTACATAATGGGGGGCGTTCCTTACACCAACTGTATACAGAACACCTCCAGGTTACCATATTGCATTGCCTTTTACTGAAAATTACAGTGCCGCAAATTGAAAAGGAAATGTGATTTTTAATAACATTCCATTGCAATAGGACTTTTGTAGCAATTTTATAATTTACATTATCTTTTTTAATTTGCTATTTTTTTCCCACAAAATATGTTTTATCCACACTCTGCTGTTACACAACCTTTTAAAATATTGTATGCTAATTTATACGTTATTGTTCCCCTCCCCAGCTTCACATACATACTTTTCCATTGCCCCTTGCTGCTCCATTCAGCCACAAAGATTGAAGAAAGACCAGAGGCGGCTCTAGGCTTTGTGAGGCCTTAGGCAAAACATGACATGGGGCCCAACTCTCAGGCCCCGTACACACGACCAGTTTCCTCGGCAGAATTCAGCTTCCGACCGAGTTTCTGGCTGAATTCTGCCGAGAAACCCGGCCGTGTGTACACTTTCGGCCGAGGAAGCCGACGAGGACCTCGGCGAGGAAATAGAGAACATGTTCTCTATTTCCTCGTTGTTCTATGGGAGAACTCGGCCCGCCGAGGTCCTCGGCGGCTCCAGGACTTAACTGGCCGAGGAACTCGATGTGTTTGGCACGTCGAGTTCCTCGGCCGTGTGTACGAGGCCTCACCCCCACGATGGGAAAAAAAATTCAAGGACAAGAGCCCTTTCCCCACAACACTGGCCGATGGTTGTGGGGGTCTGCGGGCAGGGGGCTTATCGGAATCTGGAAGCCGCCCCCAGATCCTGCTCTTTAATAACTAAGGGGCGGGGGCCACCCAGAGATGTCACCTGGTAAATCCGCCCCCTTGTGACGTTATTGACTGGGGGCATGCTGGGTCATTGCCGTCACAAGGGGTGCGGTCACCGATATTCACTGGTTGTTAGGGATGCTGGCAGCACCGCTCCTGAGTCACGCTGCCTGAGCACAGCGGCATTAAGGTCCCCTGTGCCTCAAAACTGGGGTAATGCATTGGGTAAGTTAGGTGGCCGTGAGGCCCCCGTGAGCGCAAGGCCTTAGGCGACCACCTAATTTGCCTAATTAAAGAGCCGCCTCTAAGAAAGACCGACCTGTATCAGTTGGGCTGCTCCACTCAGAGCTTACACAGGGCTGAGGACTATCTCCCTGCCCCCATGAGACCTATCTGGGCCAAACATCAAGCACTAGTATTATCACATGGAGTGAATCACATGCTCCTCCAAACCCAGAGGTAATGGGTGTTCTCTTCTGTCCCAGTGGCTTAATAGAGCAGCAGGGGAGCCAAAGGGGAGTGTATACAGCTGAAGATCAGGATCTGGGGGCCACCTTGTTAAAGGGGGCTTCCAGATTCCGATAAGCCCCCTGCCCGCAGAGACCCACAACCACCGGCCAGTGTTAAGGTACAGATTTGCTTTAAAGCGTATAATTAGTATATTTTATTCAATTGCACCTGTGAAAATTTCATTTTTTTCCCTGTACTGTATTTACATAATTTAAGAGCCCAGACAACGTACATGTTTTTTTAGATTGAGGTTTCAGCAAACTGATTATCTTTGGAGAGAATTGTATTTTCCTTTGGGAACTCCTGCAAGCCTGAACAGGCCGTTTGTGCGTAGAGTTTTTGTAGCTTTGTCTCTGTCATGCAAATGAGGCTGAGTACAGAGAAGTTCTAGAATGTGTGCAGCTCCTTCGTATGTGTAATTTGTGTTTTGGGAGCAAATAAATGAAAGGCAGAAATAAACAAGTGATCTGAAAAAAAATCTGATACAAAAAAGCAAGTACAAAAGCAGAGCATTCATTTATAAAAATGCCTATAAGGTAAACTATTGTATGTAGTCTTTATACAATTTAACTGCTTAACGACCAGCGCACGACTATATACGTTGGCAGCATGGCACGGACAGGCAGAAGGACGTATATATACGTCCCCTTTAAGAGCGTGGCATTGTGGGAACGCATGCGCCCGCTGCAAACTCCATGAGATACCCTCACGGTAAGGAAGAACTGATGTAAACAAGCATCTCCCCGCTCTGCCTGGTGACAATGACAGTGATGACCGCTTCCTGTAATTGGAATCGGTGATCACTGTCTTGTCACGTGTAACCCATCCCTCCTACAGTAAGAATCACTCACTAGGGCACACTTAACCCCTACAGTGCCACCTAGTGGTTACCCCCTTCACTGCCAGTGTCATTTTCACAGTAATCAGTGCATTTTTATAGCACCGATAGCTGTAAAAATGACAATGGTCCCAAAAATGTGTCAAAAGTGTCCGATGTGTCCGCCATAATGTCGCAGTCACGATAAAAATCACTGATCGCCGACCATTACTAGTAAACAAAAAAAAATATTAATAAAAATGCCATAAAACTATCCCCTATTTTATAGACGCTATAACTTTTGCGTAAACCTTTCAATAAACGCTTATTGAGATTTTTTTTAACAAAAATATGTAGAAGAATACGTATCGGCCTAAACTAAGGGGAAAAAACTATTTTTGGGGGATATTTATTATAGCAAAAAGTAAAAAATACAGGCATACCCCACATTTAAGTACACAATGGGGTTTATTTACTAAAGCTGGAAAGCCCAAAATCAGGCTCACATCTGCACAGGAACCAATGAGCTTCCAGGTTTTATTACAAGGCTTAATTAAACAAGCTGGGGTTAGAAGCTCATTGGTTTCTATGCAGAAGTGAGCCTGATTTTGCACTTTCCAGCTTTAGTAAATAAACCCCATTGTGTACTTAAAAGTGGGGTATGTCTTGTATTGAATTTTTTTCAAAATTGTCACTCTATTTTTGTTTATAGCGCAAAAAATAAAAACCGCAGAGGTGATCAAATACCGCCAAAAGAAAGTTCTCTTTGTGGGGAAAAAAGGACATCAATTTCGTTTGGGAGCCACTTCGCACGACCGCACAGTTGTCAGTTAAAGCAACACAGTGCCGAATCGCAAAAAAGTGGCCCGGTCATTTGGCTGCATAATGGTCCGGGGCTTAAGTGGTTAATGACTGCTCACACCTCCCTTCCTGTCCTTGCATAATAACATCTGTCTTTAAACATTTTTTTTATATATATATATATATTTTATATAAAATAAAGTATATATTTTCAACAACAAAAGAAACTGTCTTTCCATGGTGACTGGGTTAAAGAGGAAGTAAACTTCAATCTTTAATTTTTTTTCCTATAGATAAGGCTTACCTGTAGGTAGTGTAAATATTTCCTAAACATGCACCATTTAGGAGAAATTTACTGTACATGCAGCCAGTGAAATCAGTGGTGCATTCGCTCTGAAGGAACTTTCTTTATAGCCCTGTGCTGTGACGTCATCACGGCTCTAGTCAGTCATAGAGCCGGAGTCTGCAAACCTGGAAGCAAGACGGTGAAGGTGGAAGCTGTCTCCAGCGATGACATTCCATCGCCGGAAGGCTTTGTTTTGAGGTAAGTTTCAAATAATGTGCTAGTATGTGATGCATACTAGCACATTATGTCCTTGCCTTGCAGATTAGAAAAAAAATGCAGCAGTATACAACCGCTTTAAGGTGTAGCTGCTACCTTTATGGATATAAATGCTGGGGCATTGTACTTATTAGAACTGAAGAAGTGGCTTGTACAAGCTACAGAATGTCGTTAACGGCTTCAGCCCCAGAGGCTTCTTACTACGTGATCAGCTGTGACCAATCACAGCTGATCATCGCGTGAACCAGGAAGTGCCGTGCTGACAGGGAGAGCCGATCGGCCCAAGGGCCTGGTAATGGACTGGGGGGGAACCCATGTCGTTTTTTTCAATGACTTTTATCTGTATTGCAGGGACCCGACAATTCATTATAGTTTTTTCCTTTAGAAATGTCATTTTGTGCAGGGACAGTTCTAAACATGGGAAACATGCGCTACTTTACAGGCATACTATAGACACCACCCAGGTATGAAATTTAAAGGAATCTTTCACTTTTATTGTTTCACTTTAAGCATTATTAAAATCACTGCGCCAAAAAAAACAGCTGTTTTTAAAACTTGTTTTGCATTGATACATGTCCCTTGGGGCAGGACCCAGGTCCCCAAACACTTTTTATGATAATAACTTGCATACTGTATTTTCCAGCGTATAAGACGACCTTTTGTACTTAACAATATCCCCCAAAAGTCGGGGGTCGTCTTATACGCCGGTACCTGTAATGCAGAGTCAGTCATTTTTCAAAAGCCGCGCCTCCTCCTCGTCCTGTTCTGTAATAGGAACACTCAGTTTCCCAGTAGAGCCTGTGTTCAGTGTTCTGCCTATCAGGGAGGTCCTCTCATCCTCGACCTCGGATGATAGGACCTTCGTGATAGGCGGAACACCGAACACAGGATCTGCTGGGAAACTGAGTGTTCCGCCTATCACTGAACAGGACGAGGAGGCGGCGCGACTTTTGAACAATGGACGCCCGAAGTCTGACTCTGCATACAGGGATAAGACATGGAGATCTGAATATCTGAAGATCGGCACAGTGAGGTAGACAATGGGCACAGTGAGGTAGGCAATGGGCACAGTGAGGTAGGCAATGGGCACAGTGAGGTATGCAATTGGCACAGTGAGGTATGCAATTGGCACAGTGAGGTATGCAATTGGCACAGTGAGGTATGCAATTGGCACAGTGAGGTAGGCAATGAGCACAGTGAGGTAGGCAATGAGCACAGTGAGGTATGCAATGAGCACAGTAAAGTATGCAATGGGCACAGTGAGGTATGCAATGAGCACAGTGAGGTGTGTCGAAAATAGTGGGTCGTCCTATACGCCCCGTCGCCTTATACGCCGGAAAAAATTTGCACTATTGATTTCTCCCATAGACTTTTAAAGGGTGTTCTGCAGCTTTCAAATTTGCTACGAACACCCCAAATTGTTTGCTATTCAGCGAATGGGCAAAGAGCCAATGTTCGAGTCAAACTCATGTTCGACCCGAACATAAAGCTCATCCCTAGTGCCTACCTATTTTGTTATTTTATATTATATTTAGTATGGCTGAATAAATAACTAGATCACTGATACCTTCAAATATTTCTTCCTAGTGGGCAGTGTATTTTACTATTTCACAAATGCAAGCCTATTTATTTTGGTATCTTAGGGCCAGATCCACGTACGGGCGGCCGAGGTACTGCATCCTAAGATCCGACAGTGTAAAACTATTACACCTGCCGGATCTTAGGAATATCTATGCGTAACTGATTCTATGAATCAGCCGCATAGATAGAAACAGGCATACAATGGCGTATCAGTAGATACGCCTGCGTATCCCTTTTGTGGATCTGGCCCTTAGCCTTTAACCTTAGGTACCAGCTGGGCTGCTGCTAAGGCAGCACAACTGGTCCTGTAGTACTGGGCCCAGGCCAGATTTTACTAGACCACACCCTGGCTCCTACTTGCCTAACATTTCTTAAATTGCATTTCCCTGGGCCCCACAGGGTCAACAGGCCAATTTTATCCGCGTAGGCGGATAAAGTGCCGCTGTTTACTGCACATTGAGGGGTGGGGTATAGGTAGAGTTGGGGGGGCCCCATAAAGACGCCTGTACGGGGCCCCATGATTTCTAACATCGGCCCTGTGTACCATGCAGTTCAAGTTCACATGGTCGTGAAAAGTTGCTGTACTTTTTTGCTAGAGGTTGCTGTGGTACTTCTTGAATTTTTGCACATATATTGATATAGATTTTCTGTATTAAAGTGTTTATGAAATTAGTTATTGCACAGTCCTGTTGTCCCACAGCCATGGCTAATCAGAATCCACATTTCCAAACAAGTCTGGAATGAGGTGTTGCAGTCTTTGGTACAGGGCAGTAAAAGTATAGAATGAGGGCAATTTTCTACACTCTTGGGCCCGGATTCAGATAGAATAGTCTAAGTTGTAGGCGGGCGTAGCGTATCTGAGATACACTACGCCGTCGTAACTTAGGGCGCAAGTTCCGTATTCAGAAAAAACTTGCGCCCTACGTTATGGCGGCGTAGTGTAAATGTGTCGACGTAAGGCCGCCTAATTCAAATTTGGCTGGTAGTGGGCGTGTTGTATGTTAATCTATCATGACCCCACGTAATTGACGCTCTTTACGAACGGCGCATGCGCCGGTCGTGGACGTATCCCAGTGCGCATGCTCCAAATCACGTCGCAAATAGTCAATGCTTTCGACGTGAACGTAACTTACGCAAAGCCCTATTTGCGAATGTTTTACGCAAACAACGGAAAATTCAACGCTGTCCCGACGTCCATACTTAACATTGGCTACGCCTTATAGAGCAGGGGTAACTTTACGCCGGTCCGACGCCTTACGTAAACGACGCATATAGATACGCCGGGCGCAACTACGTTCAAGAATCGGCGTATCTACCTAATTTGCATATTCTACGCGTAAATCTCCGGAAGCGCCACCTAGCGGCCAGCGTAAATATGCAACTAAGATACGACGGCGTAAGAGACTTACGTCAGTCGTATCTTAGCCAAATTTCGGAGTATCTTGCTTTCTGAATACAGAAAGAAGATACGCCGGCGCATGCTAGAATTTACGCGGCATATCAATAAATACCCAGACGTAAATTGTTTCTGAATCCGGGCCCCGTTTTTTTAGACAAGTTTCTTCATGCTACATATCTACTACCTTTGCATTTTCCACCTGAAAGCATTTTTCATATTTACTGCTGCAATGCCTTGAATGCACACCAATTTGTCTCAAAACCTACCATCATATGTGTATCCAGTTATTTGCAGAAAACAAATGCTGTTATTTATTTTCCTTGCTTGTCCAATTTAAAGTGCACTTTGCACTTGTAGTGTAAATAACCCCCATTGCTGTGCTTTATAAATGTGCAATTTGTTTTAGATCAGTGGTATGGTTGTGATAAATCCACAAAAATGGCCAAATGGCCCTGTAATGAACCAACATTGTGCTGTGCTCCCGGACACAGTAATAATTTCAAAGAAGGGTGATTTAAAATGAAGGTGAACACCTTTTTTAGGACATCTGCAAGAGACTTAAGCCTCGTACACACGATGACAGGCTGTTGTCGGAAAATCCGACCGTTTGTATTCTTCATCGGACAATTGTTGACGGATTTTTCGAGGACAAATGTTGGATAGCATGCTTTAAAATTGTCTGCCAACAATTGTGTGCCCTTCGGACAAAAGTCCTACGCTTTGTCCGCAGAAAATCCGATCGTGTGTGTGAGGCTTTAGACACAAATAGACTCCACCACCGATTCTATAAAGTTAGGGACTGTCCCCAGAAACTGAGGACATCCAGTCACCCTACTTTAACTATCGGGCCTCGTACACACGACCGAGAATCTCATCGTAAAAGAAACGTTGTTTTCCTCGACAAGTTTCTTGACAGGCATGTCGAGAATCTTGTCAAGCTTTCCTTGCATACACACTGTCAAGACAAAATCTCGTTGTTCTCAAACGCGGTGACGTACAACACGTACGACGGCACTATAAAGGGGAAGTTTGATTCCATTGGCGCCACCTGTGGGGCTGCTTTTGCTAATCTCATGTTACTGCGTGTTTAGTAAAAGTTTGGTGAGAGACGATTGGCGCTTTTCAATCTGTTACATCGTGACGAATGTGCTAACTCCATTACGAACGTTACTTTTACCGAAGGTGCGCTCCCGTCTCATACTTTATTCTGAGCATGCGCGCGTTTTTAAGCATACACACAAATGTGTTTCTCGTCGGAAACCAGCCCAACGAGAAACACGACGAGGAAATTGAGACTCCTGACGAGAAAAAAAAAGAACATGTTCTCTTTTTTTTTCTCGTCGAGATCCACAACAGTTTTCTCGACGAAAAACATACACACAACCGGTTTCCTCGGCAAAAAAGCTCTGCCAGCATTTTTCTTGATGGATTTTGTCGAGGAAATCGGTCGTGTGTACGAGGCCTCAGTGGTTATGGATCATCTAGTGTTGGAAACAGCAAGTGTCATACTGACTGAATCCTGTTTACGGGTCTGTGATCAATATTCTTGTGACAGTACAATCACATGACTACAGGTACACATGACACTGTGCCTGATAGAAGACTTGGCTGCAGTTTCTAAAAACACAGACTGGAAAATTCAATAAAACCTTAACAACACTACCTGAAACGAATTCAGGCAAGCATTAGTGTCAGTTTAGGTATCATTACTGACACAGGTGTAAAATTCAGGTAGTTACTACTATTGCTTTAAGAACCTATCGCTATGGCAGTGACAGGTTCATAAAATTTACCAAAAAATAATTCAAATAACACCAAGTGATACTGAAACTGAAAAACTGAAGAATCTATATAAAATATGAAAAATAACAAAAAGTGAAACAAAAAATCCAATAAAAGTCCATTAAAAGTAATAAGCTGATTAACTTGGTGACATCCCTGATCTCCTCAGTCAGGCAGAGCTCCAGCTGTTGCAACAGAATTGTATGATGGCATTTCTTCAGAGGAAATTGGCATTGCAGTTTATTGTGAGCATTGATCAATTCATTTTATGGTGGAGCGATCCTCTTCTGATGAGCACCGTTGAATATCGAAAAGTTTGATTAACCCTGATGGGTTTAAGAGCATATGTGCCGAGCATGAGCGTGCAAGGCATTTACCGTATTTATCGGGGTATTGCGCGCTCCAGCGTATAGCGCACACCCCTAATGTGGACCCGCAATTCCTGTAAAAAAATGTTTTAGTACTTACAGTTTTGGTGTCTTGCGCGGCGTCCATCGGCGGCCTCGTCGGGTCCGGCGTCCGTCTGCGGCTTCGGTGGTGTCCTCCCGTGCTGTCTCCCCGTCGAATCGCCGCTTCCCGCGCTCAGTTTGAATGCCTGCGCCGACATATACAGAGTGCAGTACACTCAGCTACATTCGGCCAGGCTCGGCTTCGCTCGTGCTCACGCTCTGTGACATTTATGCGTGAGCACGAGCGAAGCCGAGCCTGGCTGAATGTAGCCGAGTGTACTGCATTCGGTATATGTCGGCGCAGGCATTCAAACTGAGCGCGGGAAGTGGGTATCGGCGTATATCGCGCACCCACGATTTTACCCCTATTTTAAGTGCGCAGTATACGCCGATAAATACGGTAAATTTGGTGATTGCGTTTCTTAAAGCGGTTGAAAACCCCAAAATAGATTTAAAAAAAATAAAAACCTGCAAGACAAAGCCATAATGAGCTAGTATGACTTGCATACTAGCTCATTATGCATTTCTTACCTTAGATCAAAGCCCCCTAAGCCAACCTCATCTCCTCCTCCGACCGCAGACATCCTTTCGGAAGGTTACTTCCGGGTATCGCCGATCCCGAGTTCTGATTGGCTGGAGCTGCAATGACGTCACTCCGCGCATGTGCGCGGGAGCGTCAAAGCTGGCATTATCCATTAATAAAACCGGCATTCTCAGTGCGCCTGCGCCGTTGTCTATGGCGCGCATGCGCCGCAGACAACGATGCATTCTTTGTAGCAAATATCTCCTAAACCGTGTAGGTTTAGGAGATATTGCAAACGCCTACAGATAAGCCTTAATCTAGGCTTACCTGTAGGTAAAACATGTCAGAGAGGGTTTACAAGCACTTTAAAGGGAGCGGAATCACTGTCACAAGCGGTGAGGTGGAAGGAGGTTCACGTTTTCATAAGAAGATTTGTCACCAAGTTAATCACTTGAAGCTTATTACATTTTATGGACTTTTATTGGATTTTTTGTTTCACTTTATTTTTCATATTTTATATAGATTCAGTTTCACTAACACTTGGTGTTATTTGAATTATTTTTAGATTTGTTTCACTTGACATTGTGATTATAGTGCCACTATTTTTTAATTCAAAATACGTTTACACTTTATCTTTACTTTAAGTGGCAGCTCCAGGGGAGGTCATTTACATGAGGGCAGTAGTGGGACAACAAGCATAGATGCATAGATGCACGTGACTTACTGACCTACAATTGGATATATCATAAAAATTACCACCAGTTTGCAGATAAGGGAACTGGCAGTAATTAAGATCAGCTGTAAATTGGCATATGGAGGAACACCAGTGCTCAGAGTGGGGCATGTCTGTGCTATAAGCTGTCGTGAGCTTGCCAGTTTTCCCACAGGGCTCTATCCCTGGCCCCATTCAGCTATAGGCCCGGAGATTCCCCAACCAAAAGCTAAATGAATACAAAGGGACTGGGGATAATGGGGATGTCATTACACAGATTTGGCCATATTTAGGAAATTACTTAAGCCACTGGGTGGGCAAAGTCTGATGGGGAATTGAGTGACTAGTTCCCCATTAGGTTTGTCTTACTTTTGATTGCCCCATGGCCATGGGTGGCAGAGGGCTGATTCGAAAGCCACTATTGGACTGAATAGTGCCTATGGATCCACTCACTGCCATGTGCCATCAGTCAACTGCAAGACCTACCTGAGGAAAAACTAGTCTCTCAATTCTCCATCAAACTCTGCTCACCGCACTCCAAAATTCCTTGGCCATGTACCTGTAAGTGTGATGAGTACAGGGAGGGAGGGCACTCCAGTATGGACACTCCGACCTCAGTGCCCAGCTCCCAAAGGTTCATGTACCCATTTCTGACAGGTGCATAAGCTCCAACAATGTATCAATCTGATAGCATGGAATCATAGAATGTCAAAAGGGTATTAAATATTATAAATAATGGGCCTTTTTTATATGTACGTATACTTCAGTTCATTTTGTTGTTTGGGTTTATATTTTCTACCATCTGTATATTGATTTCAGTGTGAATTATATATTTAATACTATTCAAATGTCAATATTTTTAAGCGTTAAATATATGAAAAAATAAAGAAGAAATACATAGATCAAGGTTTGATCTAGGTTAGTGTTTGGATCAAGTAAGGCGTCAACGTTTTTATTAAGGCAATCTTAGTATATGAACAAATACAGCATTTTGCAGAGTGTTGTCCAACATGGCAATATCCTCAGCATTTGCTTGCCTTGGCCCTCTTTATTTCCTGATATCTCTACTACCAGGAAATGTTGTGGGCGAGGAGCTGTCCCTGGAGGGAATTTAGTTCTCCAAGTTGGTTCCTGTCTCATTTCCTTGGGGAAATAGGTGGGGGCGCCAAAGATGTGGGTGGGGAAGCTGCAAGAGCCAGGTTCTTATAAAACATTTGGGTGAAAACAGGACTTAACTCCTTCAGTGCTTTTAGGAACCATGTGCATACATCCATTATCTTCTTATTATCATTACATACAAGTGAAAAGATCTTCATGCTGTAAATGTATTGTTAATTTATGTATGTGCAAAATATTAAGAGAGCTTAATAACTTCATACCACCTCCCAAAAAATTACATACAGTGCTGCATATGCCACTGGTTTGTTATAAAAATGGCATTTATGCCAAACTTTTTATATTTATTACACTGTAAATATAGTTTTGATGTAACCACGTCGTAACCTCAGCAGATTTTTGGATGTGCTTTGTCTTCTCTAACAAATTATACATAATCTATTTCATTGCAGGTAGTTCTGTAAATTTGAACTAAAACTATCTAGAAAATGCCATTATGCAGCTTTAAAGCTGAACCCCGGGGAGAATTTGACTTGGTATCAGTTTCTTGCAGTCCTTGTACAGCAGAACCCAGCTTGGAAAAAACTGAAACAGCAAGGAGCATGCTGATAGGAAGAGAGCTCAAAGTGACAGGGTTCATTAGTTTGCTGCTCCTACTTTCACTGCCCATGGGGAAGGATAAGACCTCTATGTGCAGTAGAGAAAATGGAAGTCTCTTGCCATGCTGGACAGGGTTAGGCTGTGTGACGGAGCTATGCAGCTTTCTTTATTTAAAGGGCAGAAATACAAATTATTTGGCAGATAAAACAGCTCCCTATGTATTTTATAGGTGTAGCTGTTTGCCTTGAATTCAGTGTTAACCACTTGAGTTCTTAAACTTTTCTTATATATTCTTTATTTATATTTCAAAAAATAGTGTACAGATTTTCCATTACATATTATATACGGTATATACAGATAATTTCTCGTCAAATCGCACATTTACATATCCCAGCCTATATCCTCCGGTACAGGCAAGCTGGGTTCTATGCTCTCCTTATATTTACTTCAAGTATCCCTCGTTGTTTGTCTTTCTTTAAATATCAATGTACTACCCACTTATCCCTTTTATTTTATACTTTACATATCATCCCCTTCCCCAAACCATTATCAGGAACAACCTCATTGCATCCTCAATCTAGCAAACCAAACCAAAACAAAACCAAAACCGAGGGCCATTTTCAAAAGGTGCAGAAGTAAACAACTATTTGCCCAGTGCCACTTTAAAATGGCACCCAGATTCAGAAACTCCTGGGGGCTTCTGTCGGCACTAGTACTGAAACCACCAATTAAGCCCTAAGCTTGGGAGCTAAAATTAGCTTTGGGTGTTCTAATGCTTCTACAGATTGCTCCATAGGAATGCACTGTATAAGTGAATACAAACACACTGCTTCCAGTCAGTATTTTGGCTCAGGCAGAGATTTGGCTTTGTTCAGCATCTCCTTATAGCAGTTGACCACTGCTATACCAATCTATTCCTGGCTAATGGCAGCTAGCAACAGATCAGTATTCAGCCTTGTGTATGCCCATGCGACTACCCTGTTTGCAAGCACGAGGATGCAGAGGTCTTCTGTGCATCCCTTTGCAAGAACTCCTATTTATGTCAATGGGGACACAGTAGCTGGCAGGGCCATTAACACCTTGGCACCAAGCGCACACAAATATGCAGCCTCTCAGCGGCCAAGCTTTAGCGCCAGGCAGCCGCATATTTGCGTGCAATAGCGCCCATAGAGCAGTGCCAAGAGCATGTGCCCTGTGCGCTCCAGGCACAGTGACCCGGTGGCTAACGGAAAGCTTTTGATCATGTGAGCGCTGTGGCAGCGAATCATGGTGGCACATGATAACAAGCCCCGCCTCCCTGGAATTCCAAACCCCTTAGGGCTTGCAGAAGCAGGCGCCAAGAGGTTAAGTTTAGTTGGAACGCAGCGGCAGCACTGACACAGCCAATGTTCCCAATTTGACAGCCATGCGAATACGGCCCCGAACACACACACACACTGTCTGCATTTGGGTCCATGTACCTGCACCCACATGGCTATCCAATTGGGAGCGGCCGCTGCATCCCAATTAACATGAATGGGACTGCCTGCACGGTACACCTGTGTATCCATGTGCTGGAAAACACAGCTCTTGCATGGGTGTATGCTGTAGTACACCTGTGTGAATGAGGCCTTAGAAGAAAAATGCTGCATGAAGTGGTATCCACTGATCCACTGATCTTGCCTGTAAAGTTGCGGCGGCGTAGCGTAAACCGCCCAGCGGAATTCAAATTCGGCGGGTAGGGGGCGTGTATCATTTAAATGATGCGCGTCCCCGCGCCGAACGAACTGCGCAAATGCGCTGGCCGCAACTGAATCCCAGTGCGCATGCTCCTAATGACGTCGGCAATTCGTCATGCTTTCGACGTGAACGTAAATTACGTCCACCCGTATTCGCGAACGACTTACGCAAACAACCGACTTACGCCGAATTTCAAAACTCGGCGCGGGAACGACGGCCATATCTAACATTAGCTACGCCTCATATAGCAGGGGTAACTATACGCCGGAAAAAGCCGAACGCAAAAAACGTAAAAAAAAAGCGCCGGGCAGTCGTTCGTTTCTGAATCGGCGTAACTCCTCATTTGCATATTCCTCGCGTAATAATACGGAAGCGCCACCTAGCGGCCGGCCTGGAATTGCAGCCTAAGTTTCGACGGTGTAAGTCACTTACACCTGTCGGATCTTAGGGATATCTAGGCGTAACCTGATTCTATGAATCAGGCGCATAGATACGACGGCCGGACTCAGAAATACGACGGCGTATCAGGTGATACGCCGTCCTATCTCCTTTCTGAATACGGGCCAATCTGTTTTTCTTTCCCTTTGTGTTTCGTAATGTAGCATCGAAATCATAATAAAGCTTTCCTAAAGTAAAACACAAATGTTCTCTTCTCTACATTACATAAAAGTCACACTATTGTGATATAATTTTATACAGCAAACTTTGTTGATTATATTTTGCAGTAAATATTAGACATGTGCACACTGAAATATTTTGTTTCGGAATTTCGTTTTCGTCCGAAAAATTAATTTATTTTAGTTACTCCCGAAATTCGTTTTTATTTACTTTGTTTAGTTAAAAAATGCATTAGTCCGAAAATCCGAATTAATTAAAGCGGTAGTTCACCCCCCCCCCGACACATTTTACCATCGAGACAGGCATTGTAGCGCGAGCTACAGTATGCCTGTCCCGATTTTTTTAACCCCGTACTCACCTTGTAGTCGTCCATCGTAGATTTCGGCTCCCGCGGGGAATGGGCGTGCCTATGGAGAGGGAGGATGATTGACGGCCGGCCCTGGCACGTCACTCTCCCCGAAGACAGCCGGAGTAGGTCTCGGCTCTTCACGGCGCCTGCGCACAGGCTATGCGCACGCGTCGTGAAGACCAAGCCTATTTCGGCTATTTCCGGAGAAGCGTGACGCGCCAGAGCCGGCCGTCAATCATCCTCCGTCTCCATAGGCACGCCCATTCCCCGGTATCTTTGATGGACGACTACAAGGTGAGTACGGGGGTAAAAAATTCGGGACAGGCATACTGTAGCTCGCGCTACAATGCCTGATTTTAGGGTAAAAGAAAAAAAATAAAAAAATTTCCCGTCGATAGGGTGAACCCCCGCTTTAAGGTCGAATGTGTCATTGAAGGCTTATGGTCTGTTTTATGTTCTCAGATTCGATGAAGCAGCTAAACTGTTCGACGCTGACGCCGCAATTGTACATTTCCGGTCGAATGTTCCGCCTACAAGCTATAGAACAGGGATATGCAATTAGCGGACCTCCAGCTGTTGCCAAACTACAAGTCCCATGAGGCATAGAGAGACTCTGACAGCATCTAGCATGACACCCAGAGGCAGAGGCATGATGGGACTTGTAGTTTGGCAACAGCTGGAGGTCCACTAATTGCATATCCCTGCTATAGAAGAATTCTAATGTTGTATGACACTAGTAATAATTATATTTATAAATTATTATTACTAGTCAACCAACATTCAAATTCTTTTATAGCCTATGGGCCGAGCATTTGACAAGCAGCTAAACTGTACGATGCCGCAATCGTACAGTTTAGCTGCTGTCGAATCTTCTTACAACTTTCGACAGACACCATAAGCCTTCAATGACAGATTTGACGTTTGTATGTTTTTCGCTGCTTCGTCGAATCTTTGTCCATGTCGAATGGTCTACCCCAACACTGTCTCTATAATGTCAAATCTTTTTCCTCTATGTCAAATCTTTCCTCTCTATGTAGAATAATCTTGGACTAATAGACTTAAGATTAGGCACATTCGACCGCAAGTTCAATAGACACAGATCACTATTGTCAGTGTCATGTTGAATCTTCTATCTATATCGAACTGTTGTCGCAACTAAAACGAAAATAAAGCATTATTTTATGTCGGATCTTTCGGATTTTGGACTCTGCACGTTAGTTTTCGTTTGTTAAAACGATAACGAAAATACCCGAAATTAGAAATGCACGAAAATGCATTCGGACCAAAACGAATGCACATGTTTAGTAAATATATGGGTACAAGAAAGGTGTATGTGTACAGTATAATATTCAAAACAGTACAAAGAATAACCAGCACACTTTCCAGCTACTCAGCAAAATCCAAACAAAACTTTTAAGAGCCCATTCACACAGGGGCAACACGACTTCCAGCGCGACTTCTAGCACGACTTTGGGAGGCAACTTGGACATGACTTGAGTATGAATCATCAGCCAACTTACAAGTCAACTTCAAGTTGCCTGCAGGACAGTACAAGGCAACTTCAAGTCACCTCCAGGACAGGAGGCTATCCAGTGGCCAATCAAACAACAATAAGCTCTGTGGGAGGGAGGGGGAGGGAGGGGTTTAACTGAGAAATGTATGTTATCTTCCTGTATTGTTGCTTCAGTTAAGACAGTGATCAGACTTCCGAGGCAACTTCCATTGAAATCAATGGGTACAAGTTGCCTAGAAGTCGGATTGAAGTAGTACAGGAACCTTTTCTGAAGTCGGAGCAAATATTAAGTGTACATTAAGACGGCTCCCATTCACTTCCATTCATTTTCTCAACCGCGCGACTTGGGGCAACTTGGGGCGACTTAAAGTCGGATCCCAGGTCGCCACAGTGTGAACCGGCTCTAAAAGTTTTTTTGTTGCACATATCTACAAATACAGAAGGTGCGCTGGCATGTATAGGGCATGGGCGTGTCTCAGCCCCAAATTGTACATACACAAAAAGAAAACACTGCTCACAGGACTTTAATGAGGCACAGACAGAAAATATTAAATATATAAAAAGATTTATTGTTACAAAGAACAGATGTTAACATACATTTAAAAACAAATTGTCATACATAGTTACCAACAATATATGTACATGAATGACCATCATTAAACTGGTTGAAGTGAGACTATACTTCCATAGGGTGGATAATCTGTACTGATTTTCTCTACGCATTTCTACAAATACCTTGTACATGCAAAGCCACAGTGCTGCATCAAGGCACCACTGAAAATTGTAATCCCTAGCTCAAAACTCTCTGAGTTCCTAAATATGGGATATACAGTATATAGTAATGCATACATTGAGAGCAGGCTCACCTCGAGACAGACCTTTCCTCCTTTAGTTAGGTTTTTGCTGGTTGGCTTGAAACTTTGCTGGCAGGCAAAAGAGAAGCAGACGTGGAACTATATCCTTTCATCTTAAGGCTGTAGTTCCACTATAACATAAAGCAAGAATAATCATCGATATCTCTTTACAAGAAATATATGGTGCTAGATACTGTGTTTTTTTCTTTAATTTCATAC
Organism: Rana temporaria; assembly: GCF_905171775.1. Taxonomy (NCBI): domain Eukaryota; kingdom Metazoa; phylum Chordata; class Amphibia; order Anura; family Ranidae; genus Rana; species Rana temporaria. The sequence goes on from NC_053498.1 coordinate 78,622,171, forward strand.
ATTTTATTGGAAAGCAATGACATAAATCCAAGTTGTGCTGTTACATACATTTCAAATGTTATTGATATTTTATTAGATGGTAGAAAATCATTTACTGCCTGTTCTTGCACTTTATTTCCAAAAAATGTATCTACTGAGCTGTAATTTTAGCCACCAGCATTTTCTCCAAAATCAATTATTGTGAAGTTGACTTTTAAATGTGTTTTGTTCATATCACACCTATCATATTTAAATGTGTTTCTATGTGTTACAGATTAAAACAGAAGATTTTAGTGAAGCACTGCAGCCTGGAATACCTCATAGACCATGCCATCTGTCTCAAGGATCTATAATGGGCGGAGGACAAATGACTGGGGTATGACACTACTGTATTATTTACAATCTAATAGGTATAAATGTATTTTTGGTTGATTTATTAAAGGCAAATAGACTGTGTACTTTGCGTGTGCAGTTGCACAAATTTTCCACAGAGCTTAGCAAATGTGGTGAAGCTCAGCTGATTTCCATCATCCAATCATGTGCAAGCAAAAATTCAATTTTTTCTCCTTGCACCTGATTGGGTAAGCTTTACAAAGTGAACTTTCACCACATTCACTAAGCTCGGGAGTAACTGAGTGCAACTGCACTTACAAAATGCACAGTCTATTTGCTTTTAGTAAATCAACCCTATTGTTTTGGTATAAGTTCTAGGTTTAGCCTATTGTCACACACAGACCCACACCAGTTAGGCTACATTCACACCTGAGCGTAGCGTTTTGCCGCATTTTTTACCTCGTTTTGTTGCGATATTTGCAGCGTTTTTTACCGCGATTTGCCCCGATATTTTCAGCGTTTTTTACCACGTTTTGTCGCAAATTTGGACAGGTCTAGGGTAACTAATGTTAAAAACAGAAAACGCCCAAATCTGCCTAAAAAAAGTCCCAGAACTTGTTTGAGCTTCAGGCGTTTTTGAACTTCTGGCTTCAGGCGTTTTGTAGTGGAGATGTGAACCATCTCCATAGAGAATAATAGATTTTTTCCCCTCCAGCGTTTTGTAGCTTCAGGCTTCAAGCTACAAAACGCCAAGGTGTGAATGGGGTCTTAAAGTTGAACTTCAGGCACAAACCTTTCGTTCAAATATATTTCACAATAGTCTCAGAGGACATAAATCCATATTGTATGCAACAAATCCAGGGTATCCAGATATCACCAGGGGAGGGCTGGCAGGGGGGGCAGGGTGGAAATCTCCCCCCGGGCTGGTGACACTATGCACAGCCACCGGCCGCCACTACTAAATGTTGTTTTTGCAGAGCAGGAATATGCCTGTTGGAGCTCTGTTAACACAGGTTAACACGGCTGCTGCTCACCTCCGACTGTGCAGCCGTGCCTGTGTCAGCTCCGAGGAAGAAGGCTGCAGAGCTGAGCTATGTCTCGTCTCACACATAGCTCAGTCTCAGCGCACACCAGCGCTGACATCCCCTTCTCTCTCTGCATAGACACGAGGAGAGATAGAGCTCATCTGCTGCTCCTCCTCCTTCTGAGTCTGCCCTGCCCACACTCCCTGGGCATGTGTGGGCACTGGACAGGAAGTTTGAACCCAAAAAAGCATTAGACAGCCTGCCTGCGCCTCAGCCTCCATCCTGGTAAGCTCACCCTCTCTAGTCTCTCCTGCCTCCCAGTGTATAAAAGGGGTGCTCTGTGGACTTTGTTAAAGGGGAGGGGGGCAGGCTTTGGTGAGCAGAGACCCTCTTTACACAATAGTCCACAGCATGCACCCTTAAATCAAGTTTCCCAGAACACCCCTTACATCAGATCTGTTGTATATGGGGTCTGTGCAGACTCTGATGTAAATGGAGAGGCTCTGTGCGGACTCTGATGTAAGGGGAGGCTCTGTGCGGACTCTGATGTAAGGGGGGCCTCTGTGCGGACTTTAATGTAAGGGGGGCCTCTGTGCGGACTCTGATGTAAGGGGGGCCTCTGTGCGGACTCTGATGTAAGGGGGGCCTCTGTGCAGACTCTGATGTAAGGGGGGCCTCTGTGCAGACTCTGATGTAAGGGGAGCCTCTGTGCGGACTCTGTAAGGGGAGCCTATGTGCGAACTCTTGTGATCATGAAAAATCTTAGACTGTTTTCCTCGATCCATCACTTTTCCACACTCTATGGGCCACTTGACTGGACTTGCCCCCCAGGCCTAAGGCTGCCAGCCCTCCCCTGGATATCACATTGTTTATTAAGTGGCAAGAGGCAGCACAGTTGTCAGGCAGCAGGAGCCAGTGTCGGGAGCTTTTTTTATTCTCCGGGTCAGCAGTGGCGGCAGGCATCGTGATTGACGATGGATCTACACTGGGGATTTTTTTTTTTTTTTAATAAAGGATTTGTCAAAAACTGCCTCCTGTGCTTTTCTATGCTACACTTTTTTTGTTGAATGAGTAGGGGTACCATGTACCCCTACTCATTCACATGGCGTGGCAGGATCCACTAAGCTTCCAGATTCCAATAAGTCCCCCCCACCCACAGACCCCCCACAACCACCGGCCAGGGTAGTAGGGAAGAGGCCCTTGTTGTGGGGACAAGGTGGTTTGGGGTGCAGAGCCCCCTTTCTCCAAAGCTGCCCCCCATATTGGTATGGTGTGGTATGGTTTAGGACCTGCTGGGCTGCATGCTCAGATAAGGGTCTGGTATAGATTTTGTGGTGGATCCCACACCAATTTTTTTTTGCCACAGGGGTTCCCCTCAAAATCTATACTGGAACGGATTGGGGAGGGGACCCCATGTCGTTTTTTTTCCCTAATATATTATTGCTGGTAGTTCTTTTTTTTACATTCAGCTGTCAGCTGTTCCCCACTGACAGTTGATGACTCATCGGATATTGAGGACGTGGTATCAAATTTGCTGGTTGCCACATGTTTTCACCACTAAAATACTGCATGACTTCATAAAATAATTCATGCGGTGTTTTAGTAGTGTTTATTAGTGAATGCCAAAAAACTTTTTGAAAAACACTGTAATATCACTTTGTGAATGGAGCCCAATGTGTCAAGATTACACCAAGACATAGTAATCATGATACTAAAGGCAAGTGTATTGCACACATTGAGAAAACTAAGTAGCCTTTTTCTAAATCTGATAATATATTATAGGTGGGAGATGTAATTATACTAATTTGGGCAATTACTTGAGCACTATACTGTTTTATGCAGGACATACTTATAAACCAGTGAAAGTGATGTTAATCGAATATGCGATTGCAGTGAAACTAATGTATTTTAAAATAAATTCACCACATTCACTGCTTTATAAATGTTATTATAAATGTATTAATTATAAATATTATCTTGAATGTGTCACAGGGATCATTAAAATTTAAAGCATGCTTGGCAATCTCAGCAGGAGATGAACGACATTTTCCAAATAGGCAGATAATATCTCTGAATAATGTAAACAATGTTATAGCTATTAATAATTAGAAAATTAGAAAGATGACAACACTTATAAAAATAAATCCATGCATGACCAGCCTGGGTTTTAGAATAGGGCCATTAATTTTTACAGACAAATTTGTATATAAAAATCAAACATCTCAATTATATCAAATATATTCCAAAGATTCCACGAAATCTATTAAAAGTTAAAATTTAAAGTGCTAAAAAGTGGAGCACCATAATCCAGCATGGGCAACATTTTAAAACATCAGTTATGTTATGATGTTCCCATATTAATATAAGTACTCTTATTCACTTATACTTCCACTTATATACTTACACTTATATACCAATGTTTTATTAGTCATACCATTTATTTTAAAAGTATTCATAGCAATAAAATGTAAAAATTCCAATTACTCTAAAAAGTACAATCCCAAATGTAAAAAAAAAAAAAAAAAATTCAAATGTTAATTTGAATTGCTAAAAATCAAGCCTATAAGTAAAATGTTTATGTTAAATCAGTTGGCTCAGTACGCCAACCCTCTGGCAAGGTATAACATAAGGCTTGTGTAGACCCTATGTGAAAAATAGATTTGTCCAGTTTCTGTGCTTCTCTAGTTAACTTCTTTACTTTATTTTTCTTCTTTACATATTTCTATATCTTACTCTTTCACAATTTCCCCATTTCTGTATATAATTATCATTTTGCAATCTCTATAGAAACAATAGATTTTAGACTCCCTAAACTTACTCTGATGCATTCTAAATATGAGAGAGGCCTAGGACTCCCTAACTTCCAGAAATACTACTATGCAGCTCAGTTAACGCAACTCTAAGAAAATACCCCATGGGTAGGTTTAGAGGCTGCGGACTGTGACCCCTTTCCTCTTGTTAATATCTTATGGTTTAAACCTTCTGATTGTAGAGGTGTTCAATCCAGTTCTATTACATACTCTAGCCTCATGAGATAAGCTTCTGCGTTCCTTCGGGTTGTCCTCTCCCCACGTACCACTTCTTGCCTTTCTTAAAATTCTATCATTCTACAGGGTTCTTCTTGCTCCAAAGTCATTTCATGTATGGGTAAAATTAAGTTAAGCTAAGCTACGTTATTTGGCCACATCTACTGCTGTGAAATCTTTTGCTATTCTATGTGAACAAAACAAATTGCCCAGCTCTAAAATGTAATGATATCTCCAAATCAAAAAAAATTCAGACTTAGGACTCGTACACACGACCGTTTTCATCATCAGAATCCATCAAGAAACTTGGTGGCAGAGCTTTTTTGCAGAGGAAACCGGTTGTGTGTATGTTTTTCATCGAGGAAACTGTCGAGGAACTCGACAAGGAAAAAAAGAGAACAAGTTCTCTTTTTCCTCGACGGGAGTCTCAATTTCCTCGTCGATCACACGATCGTGTGTATGCTAAGAAACCCGCGCATGCTCAGAATAAAATATGATACGGGAGCGCACTTTCGGTAAAAGTAGCGTTTGTAATGGAGATAACACATTTGTCACGCTGTAACAGACTGAAAAGTGCAAATCGTCGCTTAGGCCTCGTACACATGACCGAGTAACTCGTCGGGGCGAAACACATAATTTTCCTCGTCGAGTTCCTTGTTAGGCTTGTCGAGGAACTCGACAAGCTTTCTTTGCGTACACACTGTCAAGACAAAATCTCCTCGTTCTCAAACGTGGTGACTACAACACATAGAACGGCAGGGGAAGTTCGATTCCACTTGCACAACTCTTGGGGCTGCTTTTGCTAATCTCATGTGTTTGCGTGTTAAGTAAAAGTTTGGTAAGAGACTATTTACACTTTTCAGTATGTTACAGCTTTAAAAATGTGTTCTCTCCATTACAAATGCTACTTTTACTCCCGTCTCATACTTTATTATGAGCAAGTGCGGGTTCCTTAGCATACACACGCTCGAGTTTCTCGTCGGAAACCAGCCCGGCGAGGAACTTGACGAGCCAATTTGACTCCTGTTGAGGAAAAAGAGAACTTGCTCTCTTTTTGGCTCGACGAGTTCCTCGACAGTTTCCTCGATGAAAAATGTACACACGACCAGTTTCCTCGGCAAAAAAACTCTCCCACCAAGTTTCTTGATGGATTCTGCCGAGGAAACTGGTCGTGTGTACGAGGCCTTACCCAACTTTTACTTAACACGCAGTAACATGAGATTAGTAAAAGCAGACCCAAGGGTTGTGCCAGTGGAATCGAACTTCCCCTGCCGTCGTATGTGTTGTATGTCACCGCGTTTGAGAACGAGGAGATTTGGTCTTGACAGTGTGTACGCAAAGAAAGTTTGTCAAGTTTCTCCACAAGCCTGACAAGCAACTCGTCGAGGAAAACAATGTGTCTTTTCCAACGAGTTCCTCGGTCGTGTGTACGAGGCCTTTGTATCTGATCATCTATTGCTCTCGACCAGATGATGGTGTCTGAACATATGTGTGATTCTGCCCCCCATGCCCCAGGGAAAATGAAAAAATAATATCTGTACTAAAAGATAAAGTAGGCGCTATTTAGATACATAAATCCTTAACTTAAATATATACTAGTATCTAGATGATTTAAGCCTAGGGCTTAGGGCTCTTTCACACGTACGGATATTGGAAAAAAATAAAAATAATATCAATATCTTGTGAACTACCCTACCAAAAGTGCATCTTCTTACACAAAACGCTAGGAGCATGATCTTGGTAACCTCTTAGGCCGCGTACACACTATCGGTCCATCCGATGAGAACGGACGGAAGTCTTGCATATTAATCTTAAATTTGTATCTTGTGTTTGATGTTCTTTGTTGAGATTCCACTTCAGAAACAAAACAATTGATTGTTTTATTGTATTTATGTATTCCTGCAGGATATGGCTTCTATACACTCTCTCCAGCAACTAGTCCTGGTCCCCAGCCACCTACAGTCAGCTTCACAGTTCCTTCTGTCACAAGCACAGCCTGTCCAGCAAGGTAACATGCAAGACTAGAATTATTAACCTCTTTTTTTTCCCTTCAATAACCAGACATGAAATACATTATCATATCTATTAAAAAATATAACAAGGAAGAAATCACACCATGAAATAATATATGGATGCAGAAGCAGAGCACCTCTGACAAATATTTTAATGGGTTTTGTGATGCTAATGTTAGATTAGCATCACATAGTAAGGACAAACATAGGTGATATCAAGAGGTGATAGAGGTGTGTGACCACCTGTAGTTAACCATCTTTACACCCTGATAGACTAGGACTTTGACAAAGGACGAGCAAACTTTTACCACATACAGTGCCTTGAAGTATTCATACCCCTTGAAATGTTCCACATTTTGTCATGTTACAACCAAAAACGTACTGTAAATATATTTTATCGGGATGTTATGTGATAGACCAACATTAAGTGGTTTTCCATTTTTTTCCAAATAAATAGCTAAAACATTTTGTGTACATTCGTATTCAGCCCACATTACTTTGATACCACTAACTAAAATCTAGTGGAACCAATTGCCTTCAGAATTCACCTAACTAGTAAATTGTCCACCTTTGTGTAATTTAGTCTCAGTATAGAAACAGCTGTTCTGTAAAGCTCTGAGGACCTTAGTGAACAAACAGGGTCACGAAGGCCAATGAACACACCAGACAGGTCAAGGATAAAGTTGTGGAGAAGTTCTGGAGAAGTTTAAAGCAGGGTTAGGTTATAAAAAAATATCCCAAGCTTTGAACATTTCACGGAGCACTGTTCAATCCATCGTCCAAAAATGAAAAGAGTATGGCACAACTGCAAACCTACCAAGACATGGCCGCCTATCTAAACTGACGGTCCGTTTTCATCAGACAAACCGATTGTGTGTACAGGGCTTTAGAGGGGCCTCTCTTCTCTTTTATACTCTGTAGCTCCTGCTGGATTTTGCTTCTAATCCCCTGATGGAGGCTTTCATTTGTGGATGGACATTTTATGGTTACACAACCTATCAAATTGCTATAATCTTTTTCTATGGACTATAAACTGAAGGACCTATGAATAAATGGTTGTGGAACGAACCATTTTCTATTATTTTTTATGCGTAATTTTAATATACAAGTGCTTTGGATTACAAGCATGTTTCTGGAACGAATTATGCTCGTAATCCAAGGTTTTACTGTATAGTGAATGTTGCTAGCACAAGTAAAGGCAGACAGGGTTCATTAAATATTTATTTAAACTGGCCAAACATTTAACAAGCAGACATGAATAAATATATTGTTTGCATCAATGAAATACAGTGTTGTTTAAAAGGGAAAAAATACATACAAAACCCGTTCACTAATTATACCATTGTCTACCCAGAAATAACATGGATTAGACAGCACAAAGAGAAATAGTAATGTGCACTTGCAGTTGCCAAAGGTAACCTATCAAAATTGTGTTTATTATAGTCAAGTTCAAATTTTTAATTGTTTGATGTGGTGCTTAATAACCTGACTGGTTACCCTTTAAAACCTGATTACTTCTGTTCGAAGTGGTAAGGGATATGTCATTGAATACAGGTACAACTGCACCAAAGTAGTTGAAGTGTTTGTTGGGTGTAAGAATTCAAATTAGTGTTACTATTGAATCACAGCAACAGCAAGAAAGGATTCAGAGATCTCACTTTCAACATAATTGTCCTAACACATTTACCCTTTAAATATATCCAGGGCACCAAGCAACCATAACTCATTGCCTCTGCCGTTTCCTTCCCTGTGCTTCCACAGGCTGGGAGCATGCTGCTTTCTACATTGTACAGAGCAGAATGCAGATCACAGACAGACTCAGTGTAAGCAAAGCAGCTGCATTAAAGAACTTTTAGGGACTGCACCTGTACCACATCCCCATAAAGCACACAAGTAAAGCGGCAGAAAAAAATTGGACTTTTAAGGTGTAAATTTCAGGAATGGAAAACAATCACATTCTTGCATATAAATATTTAAAGAAGAATATAAACAAAGAGCAACCCTGTCTCAAAACCTGCATAGCGTTATCAGACACCATATCACATACAATAACAATTTATAGGTAAATATGTGTGAAAACTTTGCAATATAAACAATTAAAACAGTTCTTTCAGATGTGGATTCGCGGTAAAGCTTCATCAGGAGTAGTTTTGGTGAGCTGATGTGCAAACAGGGGGCAACAGTGTGTTAATATGGGAGAACGTACCTCGGGATGCAACGGAGACCGGCATCCAAGGACCCACCACACCAAGGTGCCCATAAGGAGGGGTCTTATATGGGGGGAAACAAAATCCACCACCACCAAACCTCATACACAAAGGTAGGAGTGCTGTTTAGAAAGGAGGGGGGTCACCATCCAAGGCAGAAGCTCAAAAGTGGGCCTCCAGCTGTTAAAGCGGTTGTATAGTCTCATAAAAACAAAATTGTCATCTGTAAGGCAAAAGACATAATGAGCTAGTTTTCACTGCATTCTAGCTCATTATGAAATACTTACCTTAGAACGAGGCGTCGGTAACTTACCTGGTCCACGCAGAGGTAGCTGACATGTTGCCTCGGCGTGTCTTCCGGGTATCGCGGCTCCAGCGATGTGAGTGGCTGGAGCCGCGATGTCACTCCTTCACATGCGCGGGAGACTTCTTTCTGGCAAGGTCCGGCGTCAGTCGGGCCTTTAGCCGAGAATCCCCTGTGCTCATGTGAGTGGTGGCGGGGAAACCGGAAGTGACCCTGCGGTGCAGCAAAAAGCACTGCCCACCGTCCTTCGTTCCCTGCTAATCAAACTCAACAAAGGAGCCAAAGGGACAAAGGTCCATAAAGGTCCAGAAGACATGAATGAGCGAGTTTGGGGTAGAGGAACTTGACTGTGCTGTCCTGACCTCAACCTGATATAACACCTTTGGGTTGAATTAGATCAGAAACTGTGTGTCCAGGCCTTCTCAACCACATCAGTGTCTGACCTCACAAATGCGCTTCTGGAAGAATGGTCAAACATTTCCATAGATACACTTCTAAACCTTGTGGACAGCCTTCCCAGAAGAGCTGAAGCTGTTATAGCTGCAGGGTGAGCCAACTCAATATTCAACCGTAAGGACCAGGACTGGGATGCCATTAAAGTTCATTTACATGTAAAGGCAGGCGTCCCCATACTTTTGACAATATAGTGTACGTTGACTTACATTTCTAAAGACTCATCGTGCCTCTGAAAGTAAAAAAAATATATATCTTCTTTCAGTCCATTTAGTTGTATGCAAAGCCAAAACTTTTTTTTTTGTTTTGGATAGATTGTAGAATGACTAACAACCTAATCAAGTTTTTTGCTGTTGGTCCCCGCACTGGGGAAAAAGTTGTTCAATTATATTAACAAAATACTCAAGAAATCCCAATGAAATTGAGTAGCCACCCACCAGGGTCACCTTAGTAACAGCAGTCACTTTACAAAATGTGGCCTGTCAAACAACAAAGCCTTTTCAGCACATACAAGCATTGTAGAAGCCTGGTCTCAAAAATCTGCCTATAAATCCTGATGACACCATGATCCACTATGAGGAAAGTTCACTTCCTCTGTAAAAGCTTTTTCTGATCTTACAATAAAAAGCAACAATTCCTCCATCAAAAGTCAAAGAGTAAAACACAGCACAATGGCTACAAGCACAAAAACACTATAGAGATCTACACTATAAAACATCAAACAGGAGCCCCATACACACAATCAGACTTTTCGACAACAAACTTCAAAATGAGCAGGTTTTCAAAAAAATCCGACCATGTGTACGCTCCATCGGACAAACTTTTTCGGTTTTCATCAGACAAAAGCTCGCTCTGCAAACGGACAAACTTTTCGGCAACAAAAGTCCTACGGTGCAGAGTCCTATCGTGTGTACAGAAATCCATCGGACTTTAGTCCAAAGTACAAACACGCATGCCCAGAACCAATGTTAAAATCAACCAAGAATAGCAGAAGTTGATCAAAGGGTGGCGGTTAGAGGTTTTATGATGTTTTTCTTGTCTTAAAGAGGAAGTAATAGGGGCGTGGCCAGGCACCGGATGTAGCCGGACGCAACTGAAGTGAGCTCCGCTGAAACTCCGATCAATTATCCTGAGGAATAGGATACCAGTACCCCTAAAAAGCCTAGACGGGTGTCGGAAGGTACCGGGAATACGTACATACCTTTCTCGGATCGATCCCCCCATGATGTTCTCCGCCAAGCGCCAACTGGTGAATAAGCCGACGTACGTTTCGTATAGTTACGTTTTCAGGGCTTGAAAACGTAACTATACAAAACGTACGGCGGCGGCGGAACCTGGTCACGTGTACTATGTCCTACGTCACTTCCTGATCGTCTGGACAGTGTCAGCAGCTGGTGGAACGCACGTCGCCACAGAGGTGGGCCAGCCAGTGTTTTTTTTTTAATAAAGCTTGCAGCCCCAGTGCCGGGAGAAGGGCACTTTTTATGTGAGTAGCCAATTGGCTGGTGTTTTTATTCCATTTTAATAAAATAGCGTTGCACTATGGAAGCTCTCTGTTTGTATTCCATGTTCTAAAATCTCAACATTCAGAGGGTGAGGTTTCGTACATCTGACCGTATTTTCCATTAAAGAGGTCAACCAGGTCTGGTAAGCACAATTTACTACTTGTGCACATTGGGTGTCGTACTGATTATCCAGGTGGTGGAAGATCAACTAAGTTTGCACGACCGGAGACGGTTTTTGTATCACAGCAAGAAATATATCTAGAGGATATTCGAGCATTGATGTTGTATCTTTGTTTGCACTAATGGGACTTTATTATTTACTATTGAATTATTGATTGATTTATCACGATTTATTGGCGTGGAATTGTTTTTTATAATTGTTGCTAGAACAGCCGAGGAAAGTGGAAAGATAGCGATGGACCCATAGCTTTATTTTACTGTTATTGTTTTCGTAAGGTAGTAATGTTGGTATAGATCAGGGGTAGGCAACCTTTTGAGCACATTGTGACAAAAAATGTTTTCAACGAAATTGAGCGTGCCGATTATTTAACAAAAAAATTTGAACTTCACACTCTCAATCACGAAAATTATTTTTTATAAAGTAAATACTGTAAACTACTTTAGTAGTGAGAAATTACCAAAACCCTGCAAACCTCAGATCAGCCCCAATTCCTGCAACTCCATGCCTAAGATGAGCCCCAATTCATGCACCTTTACAACTTAGATATCTGTCCCACCACTGTAGTCCCCTGCTCATCTATCCCACCACTGTAACCCCCCTGCACATCTTCCCCAGCACTGTACATCTGCCCCACCACTGTACTACCCTGCAAATCTGCCCCACCACTGTACTACCCTGCACATCTGCTCCACCACTGTACTACCCTGCTCATCTGCCCCACCATTGTACCACCCTGCTCATTAGCCCCACCACTGTACCACCCTGCTCATTAGCCCCACCAATGTACCCCCTTTCTCAACTGCCCCACCACTGTAACCCCCTGCACATCTGCCCCACCAACACACCTCCTTTCACATCTGCTGAACACCCTTCTCATCTATTCTACCACTGTACCTCCCTGCTCTTCTGTTCCACCTCTGAACCCCTCCTGCTCATTTTCCCCACCGGTGTACCCTCCTACTCATCTGCTCCACCGCTGTACCCTCTTCTCATTTGTGATATGCGTGAAATGCAGAGTGGTGAAAGGAAGCAGAGATGAGACATACAGTATCTACCTGTCCTGGCACACTCATCCTGCTGATCCACCTCTCGCATCCAGCCCACGTGCTTGTAAGATATGTATAGGATGTATGTGATATATGGGATGTCACATACAAGCATACGGAATGGATGCGCAATGATGAGCTCAGGTCAGGGGTATTTTCTGAAAGCAGTGGGCCTGTGTGCAGTATTATAAGTTGGGCACCGGCAGCTGAGAAAAAGTGGTTGGGTGTGATTTTCATTGCGCTGAATACTGGCTGTGGCTTGAAGGGACACAGAGTGCAGGGGTTCAGTAGTAAGTGACGCAAAGGTTCAGAAATAATTTCAACAAAGTTCCCAGAAGCTCAACAGTAATTCCAAAAACTGTCACCTGATTGTGGTTTTCATCACAGTGAAATACCTTCTTTCTGAGACTGGTAGTGGCAACCAAGCGAGTCATCTTCCTCCAGATTGTGAACGGGCTAGTAGGACTGTGATTGGCTTTAGCAGTGGCCAATCACAGTTCTTCTCTTCCTGGAAACGGGGACCGCCCCCCCCCCCCCCTAGCAGAACTGCAACCAATCTCTTCCCCATTACAAAAGCTGACGATCGCAGAAACAGCAAAGTTAGAGAACCAAACAATGTTTCCCATCTTTTACAATGTGTGGGGGCACAGTACTTCCCCTCAGTGCAGGTGCGGTGTGGGGAATTCTGAAATTGGAATGCATTTGTGTCTCACTGACACTTCCCTGCACTGCTCTGCTGTTGGGGAGGTAGTCAAGTGCCAGCAAAAGTAGCTTTGTTTGCCACTTGCGGTACCAGTGCCAGGGGTTGCCTACCCCTGGTGTAGATTATCTGGTTCCTGGGCAAGTGGCTTATACACCCCAGAAGATCTCCACAGTCTCCTTGGCTTATAGTGTAACAAGGGTTGAAATTAAAGCACCACACCACTGCTAAGAGGTCCATATACAACTTTATTCAATTAAAGGTCAAGGATACAAATCAAGAAATAGCCAATATGTTTCGGGAGTCCACGTGCCCCCTTCATTAGGGCTTGACTGGCAACCAAGTGAACAAACCAGTAGTGAACTGGACCTGCCAAACAAGCTGCTGACTAGGTCTGTGCTTTCAACTCACACTGGATGAAATACCATTGTAGGTCCAGTTCACTACTGGTTTGTTCACTTGGTTGCCAGTCGAGCCCTGATGAAGAGGGCATGTGAACCCCCCTAACGCGTTGACTATTTTTTGATTTTTACCCTTGACCCTTAATGGAATAAAGTTGTATCTGGACCTCTTAGCAGTGGTGTGGCGCTTAAATTTCAACCCTGCCTTGTTGCTAGGATGTTGCTAAGAGACTCCCAGCTGTTACTGCTCACCTCCACCATCACAGGAGCAAACTATCAAACGATGAGCTCAGAGCTACTGCATCAGGGGAGAGAAAGCACATGTGTTGGGGGTTGAATCAGAGACATAGCTACTTCCTGTGATGGTGGAGGTGAATAATAGGAGTTAGGAGTCTCTATGCAACATCCTAGCAACAAGGCAGGATGGAATGATGCAATCTCTGGGAGTTGTTGAGTCAGATTCCAGGAGGTTGTAAATGGCCTACACCTTTTGGAAGTGCATTATCCAACTATTATACAATCCAAGTTTGTTTTTATCTACAGGTACCAGGGCTCAAGTCCTGCGGGAACGCGTGGGAACTGAGTTCCTGCATTTTTTCACAGCAGGAACTCAGTTCCCTTTGCAGGACTAGAGCAGCCGAGTCGCCCAAGTCAATCCTTCACTAAGCGGCGATGCCCAGCTCGAGTCACTGTCAGGGGCAGGCGAACCTTAGTGATCCTTTATGTTACTGGCCGCTTCCTGTATATGGATTCATCGGGTAGTGTGCGGGTATTCCGTCACTTTCTCGATGCCACAATGTCTCCTGGGAGCTTTTTTCATTGTTCCCAGGAGACATTGCGGAGGTCTTCCGTGAGTTATCCCGGGATTTAGAAATAACTTACTAAGGTACAGTGGATCGAAAAAATAAATAAATATGCGGTTTAGTAATTATGCATATGAGTGTATCATTTTTTTTTTGGTGGGGGAGTGGATCTTGGGTGGAAGTTCCCACACTTTTTTCCCCAGGACTTGACCCCTGACAGGTACCCCTTACTCCATAGACAGTTTTTTGGTAAAGGTAAACCATGCCTTTAATGTTATGCACTTACTGCTTCTGTGTTCCATAGCTTTCTGTTCGTGAGGGTGTTTTCATGTATTATTCAACTTTGTAAAATGCTATACGTTGAGGAATATTTATTGATGTTTATTGCGAAATCCACAGCAGTTTCCTCAGCGGGATTGAACGTCCCTGTTGGCAGATTAGGGAGTATCCTGGATTTAGGTGCCAAGTTGTGTGGCTGGGTTTGTACAATAATATGCCAATGTGTTGTGAGACCGTGCTTTTAAGTCACAGTATTCACAGCGTGTTTAGTTCTTAATGTGATCCTGGCAGTGTCTGCTAACTCCCATTTAGATTGGCTTTCTCGTTGTCTTCGATCTCAGCTTTGTGGAGCAGATAACATATAATGGCTAAAAATGGGGTCACCACTGTTCTAGACTTAAAAACAAACTGTGATTGCTCATTCAGCGATTCCCTGCGAGTGATCAGCCCTGGACGCAGACAGGCTGAATGAGCGATCAAATGCGAGTGGCTGTGGTGAGCTGTGGGAACCATCAACCTCCCATTGCTTTCAGTTGGGCTGCCTTAGGCCAAATAATCGACGAGAACCCCTACTGGGGTTCTCACATATAATTGTAGTTTGGTATATTCACAAGTGTGAGTTTACCCTTACAGGGAAAGAAACCCATTTAACTGTTTCCCAAAACAGTTACATTTAAGGAATGCTGTGAATTATAACTATCACAGTTGCTTGTGCTCTCAAGCCATCATGTGGCTAGTGTCATAACAGATACCATAATATTTATTTATTTAAGGTACTTATATAGCACAATCAATTTACACAGCGCTTTACCCTCAAGGAGTGTACAACCTAACTCACGTATACTATACAAATTAGACAGGAGCCACTTAACTTACTAGCATGTCCTTAGAGTGTGGGAGGAAACCCACACAGGCACATGGAGAACATGCAAACTCCAGGCAGATGGTGTTGTGGTTGGGATTCAAACCAGCAACCCTTTTTCACACTCACTAAAAGTGTAAACATTTGTTATAGGTGCAAAGAGCAGATAGGGGAAAATAAAAAAAACAATGGGCCATATTCAGAAAGAGATACGACGGTGTATCTCCAGATACGCCGTCGTATCTCTGAGTTCTGCCGGTCGTATCTATGCGACTGATTCAGAGAATCAGTTACGCATTGATATTCCTCCCATACACCGTCGGATCTTAGGCTGCAATTCCAGGCCGGCCGCTAGGTGGCGTTTCGTTTTTTTTTACGCGACGAATATGCAAATGAGGATTTCCGCCGATTCAGAAACGAACGACGGCCCGGCGCATTTTTTTTACGTCGTTTGCGTTCGCCTTTTTCCGTCGTAAAGTTACCCCTGCTATGTGAAGGGGTATCCTCTGTTAAGTATGGCCGTCGTTCCCGCGTCGAATTTTGAAATTTTACATCGTTTGCGTAAGTCGATTCAAAAAAGGGCTGGACGTAAGTTACGCTCACGATGAATGCAATGCACGCTAGGAAATTTGACGGACGGCGCATGCGCAGTTTGTTCGGCGCGGGGACGCGCCTGATTTACATTTTACACGCCCCCTACCCATGGAATTTGAATTCCGCCGGGGGATTTACGATACGCCGACGCAAGTTTACAGGCAAGTTCTTTCTGAATAAAGCACTTGCCTTAAAAACTTGCGGCGGCGTAACGTAAATGAGATAGGTTACGCGGATCTAAAGATCCGCTCACCTATCTGAATCTGGCCCATTGGTTTTATGTAAGTCTATCCTCTTAATTTGTTAAAAAAAATTAATACATAAAAAAAAATTGCATTACCCCAAACTATGTTTACTATCAATTTCCTTTGCAAGTGTGATGGAAACAATGATAGGAGACAAGGACAATGTTTGTAGGTAATACATGTTTTGGAACACCTATGACTAATGACAGTGATAATCACAACCAAGGAACCACTATCACAAAAAATAGGTATTCTAATTAAATCAATCTTTATTTTTTAATCAAATCCAAAACACAATCCCAGGAATAAACAATGTAAAAACAAAACCTGTTGCATAGATTCACTTTTAGAACAGAAAAACAGTTAAAGCCCATCTCATCCTGAGTTCACACTAAAGTTCAGCTGAACACGCATGATTTCAAATCCGCATTTCAGTCTGACTGTGGGAGCGATTTCAGAGACATCTGTGCAGATGTCAATTGAAAATTGACCCAAAGTCGCCAAAAGTAACGCAGGAACTACTTAATCTGTGCGGCTTTGCAAAATCAGCGCTGCACCGATTCAGACGGTGCCATTGCCGGTAATAGGATCCAATTTGTCATAAGATTTGACATCTCAAATCGCATGTCAAATCGGCCCGATGTCCGGGGGGCTAAATCCTTTTTTGGAGGGTGTGGGGAGTGGAGATTAGAAAGATTTTTAGGGCTCCACTATCATCTTTCTCCAGTTGGGAGATTTTTCCCTCACTTCCTGTTCTGTCACACCCTGACAAACAAGGTGTCACCAGAAGAATAAAGGTAGATTTAGACATGTGTGTAAATCCCTCTTGCCTCTGAAGGCCGATCCGCGTTCAGATTGCGCTCCAGAGGGAAATGACATGCGTGGAGGTAACAATTTCAATGCCTTTTCACAGCCTGTTTTAACCCCATTTTAGCTGACAAATGCACCGCAAGTGCGTGCATTGCATGTGTTTGTGGGGCATATGCGCTTCTCCATTTACGCGACTGTGTAGGGTCCAGCAGGCTTTCCGCTTAAACAATGGCTACAAGTGGGGTGAACTTTGTCCGTCTGCTGCCTATTGCAGCTTAAAGTGGGGGCACGTAAAAATGCGAGTCAACCATGCTTTTTTGCTCCCCCCAACTGCAAGTCTAAGCAAAGCCTAAGCGAGCAATGAGGTGTGTTTTTATAAATAATTTGCAAAGCCATTTGTCCTGAAAGACTGTATGTACATTTGTTCTATGCAAATGGGGCCAAATCATTGAAAATAACAGTATGAATGTGGAAAATACAGCACTTATTTTCTATGATACTCAGCGCTATCTAGTGGCCATAATTTACTGTAACTGCTGACTTTTAATATTAGGACAATTACCTGTCCTTAAAATCCAGTGATGTCGGCACCCCAGCTGATGTTTCCATCGGCTCTTGGGTGTTGCTGCTACCATTCGTGGTAAGGGAAACTGGCAGCAAAGCCTTTTGGCTTTACAGCCAGTTGCCAACTGTGCATGCGCAAAGGATGCTGCACTTTTTGAATGGCCCAGTGGTGGGGGCAGGAGGAGGGGGCAGAACTTCCGAATGATCTCATTGTGGCAAGATATCATGAAAGTGGGGACAGGTACCTGTCAAAAAAAAGGTACCCGCTCCCCCCTTCCCCCCCTGAAAGGTGACAAATGTGGCACCGGAGGGGGGAGGAGGCAGATAAGCTTCCACTTTTGGGTGGAACTCCGCTTTAATGCTCAACACATAAACCGATAATTTAGCTTGAGACCATTTGATTATGTCCAACATTTGCACAGAACTAATGTACACGCAGTTTCACAGGATAAATAGCTATGCAAATATTTTTATAAATACACCCCTCTGTGTTTCTTTGTGAGAAGTTTCTCCTTACCCCTCCCTAGGAGAGACAGCAATAATATCTAGACAGACAGACAGACAGCAGTAGTAGTAATACCTTCACAGAAGTTCTAACATTTCTTCATTCTATCCACAACCTGATATAATGAATTAAACTTTAGGAAAAAAAAGTAACTAAATAAAAACTCTTTATACCCTCTCAAGGTCATTTTCTGCAAAGGGTGCTATAGATTTGGAAAACAGTAGTCTTAGCAGAAGTATTAGAACTCATGTAAGATGTTTATTGTTGTCTTTGTCCTCATTGGGGAGAAACACTCTTTTCCCCAGGGACCACTGTCATTGAGACTGAAATTAAGGTAAAGTTCAAAATGTTGCGTTGTCACTAGAACAAGAATAGAAGGGAAATCTTCCAATAGGGCCATTTGTTCTGGGGACAACTGTCTAATGCCTTGTACACACGATCGGTTTTCCCGGCGGTAAAAAGTCCGCTGGGAAAACCAAGGGGAAAACCGTGAACCTGGTCGGCAGCTTTTCCTGGCCATGACAGCTTTGGTCGGGAACCCGGCCACGTGTATGCTCCACCGCAGTGTTTTCCATAGGAAAACCGCTTGGAATCCCGGCAGGAAAAACGGAAACATGTTCTTATTTTTTCTGCCGGGATTCCCGTCGGTTTTCCTGTCGGGAAAACTGCCATGGAGCATACACACGGCCAGTTTTCCCAGCCGATGGGAAAACTGGTCGTGTGTACGAGGCATAAGAGGAGATAATACTTGACATTGGAGAGGTTTCCTCTCACTTACCATTGTGTCTGCAGTACAGGAAGGGTGAATCTCCATATTTGGGGACACCGAACAGGTGTTTTTACCACTTCCTATTTTATCCAAAGTGATATAAATATTTTGGGTTTAAATATATGTAGCGCCCTGCCAACACTTAGGTTAAATTTTGGCTTCACTGTACTCAGCGAGGAAATGATCTGTTTTTTGATCTGGTCAGGGTTTCCCTAAGGTCAGTGGTTGATTACTCCTGCTTGTTTCTGGAGGAAGCTACCAGAAAACAGAACAGGAGGGTCAACTACTGATTCATGAATCTTTATTAGACCCCAGCCATTCCCTGGGAAGAGGGTGCCCAGAAGATGACTGGAGAGGTGATAAATGTTTGGGGAGGCGTGAAGGGGTTGTAAAGGTACCATTTTTTCCCTAAATAGCTTCCTTTACCTTAGTGCAGTCCTCCTTCACTTACCTCATCTTTCGATTTTGCTTTTAAATGTCCTTATTTCTTCTGAGAAATCCTCACGTCCTGTTCTTCTGTCTGTAACTCCACACAGTAATGCAAGGCTTTCTCCCTGGTGTGGAGTGTCGTGCTAGCCCCCTCCCTTGGACTACAGGAGATTCAGGACGCCCACTAACACACAGCTCCTTTCTCTATCTGCAACTTAGAGAGTGTCCTGACTCTCCTGTAGTCCAAGGGAGGGGGTGAGCACGACACTCCACACCAGGGAGAAAGCCTTGCATTACTGTGTGGAGTTACAGACAGAAGAACAGGAAGTGAGGATTTCTCAGAAGAAATAAGGACATTTAAAAGCAAAATCGAAGGATGAGGTAAGTGAAGGAGGACTGCACTAAGGTAAAGGAAGCTATTTAGGAAAAAAAAATTGTACCTTTACAGCCCCTTTGAGCAGAGTTTTTTTCTTCTACTAGTATGGTTAATGTTCTCCTGGGGCTGCTGTCCCTGGTAGACAGTTCGTGTGAGACCAGAGTTGTAGTCTGGGTCTCAGCAGGTGCTAGGCTGGGGTCTGGAGAAGATTGCTAAAGGATTTTTGCAGGAGGGCATTGTTCTGGAGTTCTGGTCTGGAAAAGGATATTTGTCTCCTTCACTGAAGAGTGTAGTTTAAAAGCTGGGTAGCAGACAGCTCTACATATACATTAATACCTGGTTCACACTATTGCGTGTGGTTGTCGGTGCGGAAATCGCAGCGATTTCCACACCCGCAGTCAAAACATGCTGGGCTGCCATTCATTGTTAATGGCACCCCACGCATCTAAAAACACTGCATGTTTGCGGGTGGGAAAACTACAGGGAAATTGCATGGTGCAAAAGCACCATGTGATGTCCCTGCAACTGTATTTTGAAGATGCACCTTTTTTCTGTGGGAAATGTAGACACCAGACACAGCAGCCCAAACAAGTTCCATTCACCTGAATTAAGCTGCATTGAAATCGTCTGCAATGCACATAGTTGCAGCATGGTAATTAGGCTTTTTAGGCGTTAAAAAAGCCAGTGATCCACCATGGATCGCTCTTCAGAGGGTATAACAAGTGTAAAGGATACCTGAGGGAGCCAACACTTTAGGGCCCTTCACATTTTTGCGGTGCCCCCCAAAATTTGGACTTAACCTTTTTTTCCCAGGCATAGCACAGTAATGAGTTACAATGTGCATTGCAATGCAGGTCAGGTGCCTAAGTATATTCGGCTAAGATTCCTGCAGTTTGCTCAAATAGTAAAGTGAAATGACAAATAACAGTAAATAACTGCCAGTACCAGAGATTTTGTGCCTTTCTTTACTAACAATTTAGCATAACTGTGAATTGAAAATGAGGGCCATCCATCTGCCAGGAGCAAGTGAAGTCTAATGATGTTATTTTGTGTATTGATATTTATTAAGCTCTGTTGAGTTACTTGACAATTGCTTTTCCTCTGTATTAATTTCTTCACATATTGGACCTATTGATAAAATGACAGGTAGCTGAAAACTCTACATATATAAAATGTAGATTACTTGTTCATGCTTATTGGGTAGAACCCTGATCAGTAACATCCAATTCTTTCCAATAATTTTAGGTCCTAGGAACCAGCAAATATCAACCTGTACTGCATAGCAAGATGGTGTTACAGTGCCACCATCTGGTGAACATCATCATAACATCATTTTCTTAAAAAAAACTAAACTAAAATGCATACACTAAGGGGGTTATTTACGAAAAGCCAAATCCACTTTGCACTACAAGTGCAAACTACAAGAGCAAAGTGCACTTGAAATTGCACTGAAAGTGCACTTGGAAGTGCAGTCGCTGTAAATCTGAGGGGTGGATCTGAAATGAGGGGAAGCTCTGCTGATTTTATTATCCAATCATGTGCAAGCTAAAATGCTGTTTTTTATTTTCTTTGCGTGTCCTCCTCGGATCTACAGCGACTTCAGTTCTAGGTGCACTTTCAGAGCAATTTCAAGTGCACTTTGCACTTGTAGTGCAAAGTGGATTTGTCTTTATTAAATAACCCCCTATGACAAGTTAAATAAATGGCAACATATAACTTGGTAGCAGGTATAATTGCAGCGTGGCGGTTAAAGAGACCCTGTCACCAGACCATTCACTGGGCACAAAACATACAAAAAAAATCCCTAATGAATATATGCAAACAAATAAATCTATTCCAATTAAATAAACAGTATGTATCATTTTTAAGTGTAATAGTGCAGTCCCAAAAAAGCAAAAACTTCAACTTCCTTGTGTGAATAGTGCTGTCCTTGCAATAGCACCTAGCACCTAAGGGCCAGATCCACTACTGATACTCCGGCGTATTTTCAAATTTGCCACGTCGTATCTTGATTTGTGATTCACAAACAAGATACAACGGCTTTTGGCTAAGATCCGACAGGCTTACGGCTTCGTACGCCTTCGGATCTTAGGCTGCAATACTTTCGGCCGCCGCTGGGTGGAGTTTGCTTCGTTTTCCAGCGTCAGGTATGCAAATTAGCTTTTACGGCGATTCACGAAGCTACTCGAGTCCGTTATGTCGTCGCAAGTCGTTTTTTCCCGTCGCAAAGTTAAGACTGATTTTTCATGCCTTAACTTTAGACCAGCCATGTTAAAGTATGGCCATCGTTCCCGCGTCGAATTTAAAAAAAAAAAATTTCGGCGTAAGTACGTTACGCACGTCGCCATTCACAAACACGTCGGGGTGCCGTAATTTCGCGCAAAGCACGTCGGGAAATTTACTAACGGAGCATGCGCAGAACGTTCACCCCATTTGAATTAGGCGGGCTTGCGCCGGACGGCTTTACGTTACACCGTCGCAAGTTTACAGGTAAGTGCTTTGTGAATCAGGCACTTACACTGAAAACTTGCGGCGGTGTAACTTAAAGACGATACGTTACACCGCCGCGATTCTTTCTGAATCTGGCCCTAAATGTCTTCCTTGATAAAAAGTAACACTTTGCTGTGAACTTTCCCCTCCACCTTGTTATACTTCTTTTTTAATCGAATCACCAGATTCTTTGACCTTTAGCCCTCATTCACACCTAGGCGACAAAACGCCTGGAGGGGAGAATTTCCATTGATGTCTATGAGATGGTTCACATCTCATAGACTCCGTACGCCTGCCGCCTATAAACAAGTCCCGGACCCTTTTTTTCAGGCGGCATTGGCGTTCGGCCATAGACATCAATGTAAATTCTTTGTGAAAAAAAAAAAAGTTAACTAATCGCGGCAAAATACGCCGCGTACGCGGCGTTACAATGTGAATGGAGCCTTAATGAATAAAAAGGTAATTTTGCACTTTCCCACATTGAGAGACAAAACCATGTTCTTTCAAGAGTTGAGTACATTCCTCCCAAATGTGATGACATCACTGGTTCCGCCCTATGTCCTTTATCACTGCAGACTTCCTCAGGAGCCCCTGAAGTTTTGTTTTTTTTAGGGACTGCACAGTTGCACAAAAGAAAAAGGCATGCATAGGTTTATTTTATTGGAAGTAATTTATTTGTGAATACTGTATGTTTGCATTAAATCACAGGTATCTCTTTAATTTGCTTTCTGCGTAGCAGCGTATATAAAGGACAGGAGATTGAGGTGAAAGTTAGTTAACGTAATAATAGTTTAGAAACAACTATTATTATAACTTATTTTAGCAAACCTTATAACTTCTTTTCACCCCAAAAATTAGACATGCTGCAAACATATGTATTGGAACAAAATTGGAAGCAAGTTCTTTTTGGAGGAGGGACAGTTGGGGATGATGCTAGAGGTAATGCACATAATAAAAAATACTTCAAAAGGAAGGGCTGGTTTCTGTTTAATTTCAATCACAACAATTTTATTTCATTTTGATAACCCTAATTAATCTCCACGTCTTTGCATTCTGTGACAGCACTAAATGGTTAGGATGGTGCAGAGTTGTCTGCTGCAATGATGTTCCAATGCAGAAAGGAAAAACTGCAGAGGGAAAATGATTTCCTCCACTGTGTGTATTGCAGAGCTGTAGTGTGTGTGTGTGTTTTCATTGAAAAAAGATTTTAGACTTTGTGCAATGGTATAACACAAAGCAGACCCTTACCGCCTGTTTTGGATTGCTCTGCACTCTCCGCTCCTCCCTCCTGCAGATGTCCTCTAAGCAAGCAGTGTGCTTAAGAGGCACCAATGTGGGAGCGCTTCTGACCTGGGCTATCACCGTCCATAGACGCACACAGTACAGATAAGCATCACACCCTCACTCCTCACAGAGTTGGGCCTATAGCTCCTGCTTATGCTTGTGTTTCCTGTGAGACCAAGTGTTGCAGGCGGGGCAATGCTGGATCATGAAAGGAGTCAGGTAAGTGTTTAGAGATGGGGTGAAGAATACGTAGTGAGGAAATTTTTACCTTAATGCAGAGAATGCATTAAGGTAAAAAGGAAAAACATGTGTAGCGCCCTGGGGTTTAGTCAGGGAGCTCTTCACCAAATTCCTTGTCAGGAGTAGCTACTGTAGTTAATTACTAGGGATCCATTGACTTCTCCCTAAGTTTGGCCTGGTTATACTTTCCTCTTCTGCCACCAGGTGGCCGGGCACTGGGAGGTATTAGATTGAGAAGGACAACTCAAGGTCAGGTTATGGGTATATGGGGTATCTCAGCCAATGGGCACGCATTTTGTTGAACCCCTTGGCCTGCTGGGAGAGCCTATATATTCGGGTGAGGTCAGGTGATCCAGGTTCTTGTGTGCCACCCAGACCGCCGTCTGGGTGGATGTGCGTCGTATACGCCCCGGGCTGCTAGAAAGGAAATTGGGCCTACCCCGGAGGCATCAGGCTGCCAGGCTGTATGAGGGCTTATCCAGAAGTAAGAGGGCAGCGCAGGGTTGGGACTGAGTTAGAAGGGAAGCTGTCACCATGAAGGGACCAATTGCCTTTACTAGGGACCACAGTGAGTAACTGAAGTAAGTACTAGAGCAGTATTCTCGCCAAAGGGGCACAGTGGAGAATCAGGAAACTTCAGGCGGTGATCAAGTCAGGGACCCAACAAGCGGAGGTGACACTTGCAGAGCAGCCTTGTGTGTCAAGCTAGGGACCAAGACAGTCAGCAGGGGTGAAGCTTGAAGGTGCCAAGCTAGGGACCCAGCAGGAAAGCATGGGTGACCCTTGAGGAAGATTCAACCGCAGAAGCCTTGAAGAGCTCACAGGATTCAGAGTTAGTGAATCAGAGGGTCCAGTGAGAGACCAGGAGCTCAAGGGGCTGAAGAACTATAAGGAGAAGTTGTAGTACAGCTGAGAGAACTGTTACTTTAAATTAGGAACTGTTTAAGTACTGTTACCATAGGAGTCAGCAGTCCTGCACATGCAGAAGTGGCGCGTTGCTGTGGCCTTTCCCTGTACGGCTGTTCTATTGAAGTTTCGGAGTCTGCCATTTGAAATTGTAACTACTTAAGGATGTAATGGTCCTAACCCTCTTTCCTCTACAAAATATAAAAAGGACTGTCAAAGAAATAAAACCTCTTTACATCCAGAAAGTGTCTGGCGCCCAATGACTTTTACCACCTTTGCACCCACTATGCCTCACAACCCACC
The DNA here is from genome assembly GCF_905171775.1 of Rana temporaria. Taxonomy (NCBI): domain Eukaryota; kingdom Metazoa; phylum Chordata; class Amphibia; order Anura; family Ranidae; genus Rana; species Rana temporaria. Next base: position 78,646,802 of record NC_053498.1, read on the forward strand.
ACTTAAAGAAGGATGTCAGTTAACTTTGGCCTTGAAGGTTCCCATTAGACTGGAAAAGGTCAGAGATTCTGCTTCACATGTTTGACTTTAGAACCACTTTTTATACTAAGGTATTATTTTCTATTCTAATTTTAGGTCTTCTTCAACAAAATCTTATTGCTTTGCCTCATCAACAAGGCGGTTCATTACAGTCTCAAGCTGGAATGGGCCTGGTTAACCAGGTATGGTACCTTTCTTGCATGCATTAGTTACATTTCTAGATTAAAGCAATTTGGATAATGTTTACAATGATGCTGGAGACTAAATGTCATTAATCAATTTGTGCTTTTGATGCAGGCAGTTGGACGATCCAGCCTTTCAGGTTCATCTGTAGAACCACATTTAGAATTGGGACAGCACTTGCATTCTTCAAAACACATATCTGTTGCTTCAGATGAACCCAGTGATTTAGAAGAACTGGAAAAGTTTGCTAAAACATTCAAGCAGAGGCGAATAAAACTAGGCTTTACACAGGTAAGGCTATACTTCTTCCTGTGGCTACCAATGTGTTAGTATGATTATGTATAGGCTACAGGATATAAAATACTGTGCAAATCGTATTATTCTGCATGGCAAATACACAATGATTTCTTGATATCTCACTACTGTGCAATGTTTTAGAGCCTACTCAGAGCCTGTGCTTATTGTATATAGCGTGGTAATTTTATATTTGTTGACTGCTAATAAAGATTTTTTTCTTGTAACAAAGCCTCAGCTAAATTTATAGGGCTAGATTCAGATAGAATTGCCTATCTTTAGGCGGGCGTAGCGTATCCCAGATACACTACGCCGCCGTAACTTAGTGAGGCAGGTACCATATTCACAACGAACTTGCGTCCTAAGTTACGGCGGCGTAGTGTAAATGGGCCGGCGTAACCCCCCCTTAATTTAAATTGTCCAGGCAGTGGGCATGTTGTATTATAATGAGCCTTGACCCCACATAATTGACGCTCCTAACGAACGGCGCATGTGCCGTCCGTGAACGTATCCCAGTGCGCATGCTCAAAATCACGTCGCAAATAGTCAATGCTTTCGACGTGAACGTAACTTACGCACAGCCCTATTCGCGTACGAGTTACGCAAACGACGAAAAATTTGACGCTGTCCCGACATCCATACTTAACATTGGCTACGCCTCATATAGCAGGGGTAACTTTACGCCGAAAAAAGCCTTACGTAAACGACGTAAATCAATGCGCCGGGTGGACGTAAGTTTCTGAATCGGCGTATCTAGCTCATTTGCATATTCTACGCGTAAATCTACGGAAGCGCCCCTAGCGGCCAGCGTAAATATGCACCCTAAGATACAACGGCGTAGGAGACTTACGCCACTTGTATCTAGGCCAAATCTATGCGTAACTGATTCTATGAATCAGGCGCATAGATACAACCGTGCTCATTCGGACATACGACGGCGTATCTGAAGATACGCCGTCGTATGTCCTTTATGAATCTAGCCCATTTTGCATGGATCTCCAGATTGTATCTGTACCCCAGTGAACAAATTTAAAGCAATTATAAAAAAAACAACAACATTGGCACAAAGGAGTAGGCATCATAAAGCAACAGCAATTAGAAGTTGTTTTCTATCCAGAGTGAAAAGTTAGTGGTCTTTAACCTTTCTTCGGCATATAAACCACCTCCCCACACCTCCTACCCTGGCATCCCATGTGGCAATGACCAGGCCTCTAAATATCCTATATAGGCACCTAGCATTGCAATGAGGGAATCAGAGTGGGGGGGGGGGGGCACTGTCTGCCTGACTATGCTTCACTTTGGTTGTGGGTAAAGTCAATTTCTAGACAGTCTTCCTGAATTAGCTTTGTCCATGGAAATAGAAATTTAGACTAGAAATATTGACTTTAGGCGGCACACGAATAATAAATATAAAAATCAATAGATATTTATTGTAGAAATTTGTATAAAAAGTTTCATAAATCATAATACAATATTCATCAGCATATGGGCCCAACAAGTACTACAATAACATTTCCAGAAAATTGTAATAATGCAAGTACACTCAATATATGAGAAAATACATAACCAGTAAACAGTAGAGGTTTATGTGAAATGTATGGCCTTAAACATGGGTCCAATATTTTAATACTTGTTCTGCTCTACATGTTTTGCGTGAAAACGCTTCTTTAGCTTTGTCTATGGGTCCAATCCAAAGCCTAGACAGCTTCACTAAAGCATTATCTTAGTGCAGCCTGCCACTGGGAAAGAGTGCTTAGTTGACTGTCCCTCCAGATCGGACCAGGGAACTGACAGTGGTATTCTCTACTGGTTGGGTTTAAATGCTGTGCCATTGAAAGGGGCAGGTTGATGAAAAGAGCATGCCCGGGGTGTTACAGTGTGGCATGGATGTGTAGCAGTTTTGTAGGCGGAGCAGGTGTGGTGAGTTGTGAGTGAGGTGCCTGTAGGACAGGGCTCAAAATTTCAAGTCCTGAGCTACTAGCCAGGCCTCAAGAGTTACTCGCCACCAGTTGCCCCACCTAATTCATACACTGCCCTGCGCCTAATTGCACCCGTAAACACGCCCTCGTAGATTATCTCATGGAATGACAATGTTTTATGCAGAATCAAGTTACAAAATTAAATATTACCAACAACAACTTTAACAAAATGGGACAGGGCACTGAGGGCAGACCAGAGGGACAGGGCACTGGGGGCAAACCAGAGGGACAGGGCACTGGGGGCAAACCAGAGGGACAGGGCACTGGGGGCAAACCAGAGGGACAGGGCACTGGGGGCAGACCAGAGGGACAGGGCACTGGGGGCAGACCAGAGGGACAGGGCACTTGCTGTCTCCTCTGCAACTCCCATCCATTCTCTCTCCCATTCATCTCATCATCAGGAGCCTGTGTGTGCGGCTCCACGCTTGCATGTCCCCACTTCCCCCTTTTATTCAGGCTGGCAGAGAGGAGAGGAGCTGCAGCACAGCGGGAGGGAGTACAATCCAGCGCTGAGATCCACATAACTGCACAGCCATTGGCACCATAGCACAGCGCACACTGACAGCGCACAGCACACATTGAGACCAGACTGTTCACAGTGCTCAGGCTAAACTGTTGGACACTTACATAGAGCACAAGGAGAAGAAAACTGCACAAACTAGAAGGCTGCCGCTCTCATGTCAGGGCAACTTTCAGTGAGCGCTGCACCGGAGTGGTAATTTTTGCAATCCTCCACCTCACTCATTACTCTCTGCTCTCCAGCTACATTGGTTGGGGCCCGGGGGAGGGGGGCAGGCTCAGAGAGGTCATACTGTTGGGTCCCATGGCTTAATGAGAATTGTAAGGAGAGCACCTGTGTACTGCTCTGCCTGTGCGCGGCTCACCAGACTACTTTTCCCGAGCATTCACCTTTCCTCTTCGGCCGCCACAGATTGGAGGGAGATTGGTCATGCAGCCCTGTCATCACTCGCCCCCAGCTTAAATCCACTCGCCAAATGCTAGTAGGCAAGTGGAAATTTTGAGGGCTGCTGTAGGAGGTGGGTTCTTAGTGAGCCCCCCCCATCTTACGCCCACAGTGAGCTGCTATTGGAGGAAGAAAATAGCAGAATTCTACCTCCAGCAGCTATTAAGGCCCCTGCTCCTTCTTACACTCCTGTAAGTGAGGCAGCGGCAAAAAGCAATGGACTCAAGTTCCCAGCACGCTCTCCCACTCTCTACATAAAAACACTGAGCGCATATCTTTTTGTCCCCTATTCCCCCTTGACCTGGCTCTGGTATGTGGCTTCAAAACCTTTCTGAATTATGAAAACATCATAGTTCCCTTCAGATTTTAGGAACACAGCATTGTACCATATATAGGTTAGGTCAGGGTTTGAAAAATTTGCTTGGAATCTAGGAGCCAGCTAAAAAAGTTAGAAGCCAAAAAACACACCCCGTCCCGCCAAGCTCGCGCGCAGAAGCGAACGCATATGTGAGTAGCGCCCGCATATGTAAACGGTATTCAAACCACACATGTGAGGTATCGCCGCAATTGGTAGAGCAAGAGCAATAATTCTAGCCCTAGACCTCCTCTGTAACTCAAAACATGCAACCTGTAGAATTTTTTAAACGTCTCCTATGGAGATTTTAAAGGGTAAAAGTTTGTCGCCATTCCACGAGCGGACACAATTTTGAAGCGTGACATGTTGGGTATCAATTTACTCGGCGTAACATTCTCTTTGACAATATAAAAAAAATTGGGCTAACTTTACTGTTGTCTTATTTTTTTAATTAAAAAAAGTGTATTTTTTCCCCAAAGTGCGCAAATACAGTGTGACAGAAAGTATTGCAACGACCGCCATTTTATTCTCTAGGGGGTTAAATAAAAAATATATATAATGTTTGGGCCCTAAAGTATTAATTAGTGACTTTGCTTTACTACTTCTGCCTCTCAGTAGTCTATGGGTCAGGTCTGATTTGCCGGAAAACAAGCCTAATGGAGCCTAACATAAACCATTTTGGTGGAGTTCCTAATTGCATTCTGTGTTATACTGCTAAACATATGGGGGGTTATTTAAAACTTGTATAAGAGGTGTATGGAACAGCCAGCAAGTGCAAATGTCAGTTGTAATCATGTTTAAACAGCAATGTAAAATACTCTAAGGCTGCATTCACACCACCGATTACCGGCCGGCACGATCGCGCAGCGGGGAGGTGGGGGCGCACGGAGACACAGGATCCCGTGTCTCCGTGCGCCCCCACCTCGTGCGACGGGCCCGGTAATTGAGGCCGCGGCTTTGCAGCCTTCTGCAGGCCTAAGCTTCACTGGGTGCCAGGTCACAATTTCTTGTCGCAATGGGCCCTGGGTTAGGTGATCTGAAACTGCCTAAGAATCAGAAGCTCAGTATGAAACTAAAAAAATCTTTATTGATAGTAGGTGACCAATAGCTGAACAGCAGATTACAGAATGTGTAATTATGAGTTTATATACTGCAAATATTAACACAATGCACATATAAATGTATTTATTTGTTAACAGGGTGATGTTGGCCTGGCTATGGGGAAGTTGTATGGAAACGATTTTAGCCAAACAACAATATCTCGATTTGAAGCTCTGAACCTGAGTTTTAAAAACATGTGTAAGCTGAAACCTCTTTTGGAGAAATGGCTAAGTGATGCAGGTAATACTTATACATGAGTATGTACAAATGCAATGATGTATGTAATCAGTATGTAACATAAATGTTATGTTAAAAAAGTACAGATGCCAAATATGGACAGATATACTCATACTATCTTTTGGCCTTTTAGAATCTGCCCCGTCTGATTCCGCTATGACACAAAACAGCACATATCCACAATTAAGTGAGCTGTTTGGGCGTAAAAGGAAAAAAAGGACCAGTATAGAGACTAACATACGCTTGACTTTGGAGAAACGGTTTCAAGATGTAAGTAATATTATGTGAGGCTCTAATTATTATCTCTAATATATAGAGTCCCTGCACATCTCCTGTCAGTTACCTGTACAGACATTGTAAATCTCTTCTTCTAGAACCCAAAACCAAGCTCAGAGGAAATTAGCATGATAGCTGAACAGTTGGCTATGGAGAAGGAAGTGGTACGGGTTTGGTTCTGCAATCGTCGCCAGAAGGAAAAAAGAATTAACTGTCCAATTAACTTGCCTCTGAAGTCTCCTATCTATAACTCAAGAATGGTAAGACTTAAAACTGTCTACAAAAGGGTACCTGCCATATTTATTATATTGTAGCCTTCACAGTTGGCTATTTTAGGTCAAGTTTTGTTCTTGCTGTTGAAACCCACAAGTTCAGCAAAAAAAAAAAAATGAATGGGAAACGACAAAATGAACACTGTCAGGCCTCGTACACACGACCGAGTTTCTCGGCAAAAACCAGCAAGAAACTTGCTGGGAGATATTTTTTTGCTGAGGAAACCGGTCGTGTGTACATTTTTCCAATCGGGAAAAAATAAAACATGTTTTATTTCTAAACACTGATGGAAAAAAGTCCAATGGGGCCCAAACACGATCGGAATCTCCCATGAAAAAACACTTAAATTCCGATCGTGTGTATGTGGCAAAAAAGTGCTCTTGCCAGAATCTTCCTATCCAATACTTCTGGGAATGTCAGATACCTTAATCACTGTGCCCTATGGTTCTCTCTGCTAGCCCTTAGATCACTATTGTATTCTGTACGGATCTAGGGCCACAAGATGTTACCACAGTGCAAGAGAGCTAAGATCAGAAGTGCTACTCTCTGTAGGGGTAAATTCATTTTATCATCTTTTCTTATCATCTTATCTTCTATTGATAGATTTCCTTCAATGCATATGAAAACCAGGGATTACCAATCCTTAGATGTGATGACTGCATTGGTTTTCTTTTTGCAGGTGTTTTACTTTATTTTCACCATATGGTCCTGCCAGTAACACACTTATTTTTCTAGAATGACTGTATCTATTGGGAAGAAGTGTTGTTGCCATAGGACAAGACAACAAACACATTACCCTCTCCTCTCCTCCAAAAGATAGATAGTAGGGGTTCTGTAGTCCTTATGCCACGTGCACACGACCATTTTTCGGGTTCTAAAAAATTATGTTTTTTTTTTATGTCATTAAAAACGATCGTGTGTGGGCTTCAGAGCATTTTTCGAGTTCTGAAAAATGGCCACATTTTTTTTTCGAACATGCTCTATTTATTCACAAAGTTTTTAACGTTGTCGTTTTTCGGGTTGTAAAAAATGGTCGGGTGTGGGCTTTAACGACGTGAAAAATCTGCGCATGCTCAGAAGCAAGTTATGAGACGGGAGCGCTCATTCTGGTAAAACTACTGTTCGTAATGGAGTAAGCACATTCATCACGCTGTAACAGACAGAAAAGCGAGAATCGTCTTTTACTAACACGAAAGGGTGGCGTCATCCGAATGGAACTTCCCCTTTATAGTGCCGTTGTACGTCACCGCGCTTTGCTGGAGCATTTTTTTTTTCACGATCGTGTGTAGGTAAGACCGTTTTAATGATCAAGTTGAAAAAAACTTTGTTTTTTCTAGAGCCTGAAAAACGTCGATTTTTACAACCCAAAAAATGATCGTGTGTATGCGGCATTAGAGATAGCTGGCAACAATGTAATTCATAGGAGAATAGTACAGGCGAAGAGCACAAACATTTATCAGCTGATATAATTTCTGGCAGAATTACTAATATTTGCAGTTTTTTAAAAGATATAACAAACTGTAATTAGTAGTATACTTAATGGACCAAATAAGAGAAGTTAGGAGAGGAGGAGCTGTTAGGCCCCGTACACACGATAGGTTAACCAGAGGACAACGGTCTGATGGACTGTTTTCATCGGTCAAAACCGATCGTGTTTGGGCCCCATTGGTTATTTAACCATCAGTTAAAAAAAAGCCAACTTGCTTTAAATTTAACCAATCGATTCCTAACCGATGGGAAAAAAACGATCGTTAGTAGGCACAACCATCGGTTAAAAATCTACGCAGGCTCATAATCAAGTCGACGCATGCTTGGAAGCATTGAACTTTTTTTTCAGCACGTCGTTGTGTTTTTCGTCACCGCGTTCTGACACAATCGTTTTTTTAACCGATGGTGTGTAGGTGCGACGGACCATCAGTCAGCTTCATCGGTTAACCTAGGAAAATGGTCCATCAGACCGTTCTCATCGGATGGACTGATCGTGTGTGCGAGGCTTTAAGGGTTTTTCATACCTTTTAAATAAACCCAAGAACAAAAATGCAAAATATTACAACTTCTAGTTCTTTCACGCGCTAGCTGGCTTTTCTTCTTTCTTCTTTTTTCAAGTAAGAACATTATCAGCAAATACAGAAAATACATGTTGATTTTGTCAGAGATACCATGTCCTTGTCACTTCCTGTAAGCTGCACAGAAGTATATCTTCCTTCCAAGCTATATGCCAGATTCACGTAGAATCGCGGCGGCGTAACGTATCGTAGATATGTTACACCGCCGCAAGTTTTCATCGCAAGTGCCTGATTCACAAAGCACTTGCGATGAAAACTACGCCGGCGGCCTCCAGCGCAAGGCGGGCCAATTCAAATGGGTGTGTGCCATTTAAATTAGGCGCACTCCCGCGCCGGACCTACTGCGCATGCTCCGTTTCGCAATTCCCGTTGTGCTTTGCGCACCGTGACGTAATTTTTTCGAACGGCGACGCGCATAGCGTACTTCCGTATTCCTGGACATGTTACGCAAACGACGTTAAATTTTTAATTTCGACGCGGGAACGACGGCCATACTTTAGACAGCAATACGATTGCTGACTAAAGTTAGGGCACCCAAAACGACGACTAAATTTGCGACGGTAAACTAGACTAGCGACGACATAGCGAACGCTAAAATTGGTCGTGGATCGCCGTAACTCCTAATTTGCATACCCGACGCTGGTTTACGACGCAAACTCCCCCCAGCGGCGGCTGCGGTACTGCATCCTAAGATCCAACAGTGTAAAACAATTACACCTGTCGGATCTTATGGATATCTATGTGTAACTGATTCTATGAATCAGTCGCATAGATAGAAACAGAGATACGACGGCATATCAGGAGATACGCCGTCGTATCCCCTTTGTGAATCTGGCCCTATATTCTTTACCAATTGCCCTCCATGTAATGGAGACACACACATATTTGTATTCCATATGAGAAGAACAGCCTAGGGTTACAACCATGGCTCACTGCATAGATACAGTGGAGGAGTGTCGTAGCCACCCAGGGACAAGAAGTGTTTTATTGGCAGGATCACCAGATAAAAAACTAATGCAGCCAGTACACCAAGGACTATTACGTTTTTGGATTTAGGTTTAGATACGCTTTATTATTCTCCATTAGTCTATTAACTTGAAATATAGCTACTGTATATAGCACAAATCTTCTGATTGGTGGGAATCATGAGGTTTTCTCAGTTGTTGATTGAAAGAAGTAGAAAATAGAGACATTTACTAAAGATAAAATGCACAGTGGTGGAACTACTAGGATCGCAAAGGTCACACTTGCGACCGGGCCCTAGAATTTTGCCACTGTGGAAGGCCCAAGAGCCTGAACTCTGGGCTCTGAACTATGAGTGCCTGTCACAGCTCAGAGCCAGCATGGACAGGAGAGGAGAGAAAGAGTTGATCAACTTTTCCTCCTGCCCTCTTCCCCTGTGTCTGCCCTGCCCACACTCCCCGGCAGTGCTATGCCTCAGAGAAGGGGATGTCTGGGCAGGAAGTTTGAAACCCAGCAGCCAGAAGACAAAGGGTGCTCATAGCTATGTAAAGGGGGACTCTGAGGATTCAGATGTAAAGTGGGACTCTGTGCATTCAGATGTAAAGGGGAACTCTGCGCATTCAGATGTAAAGGGGAACTCTGCGCATTCAGATGTAAAGGGGAACTCTGCGCATTCAGATGTAAAGGGGGATCTGTTGATTCAACTCCCATTGACTTCAATGCAAAACCGCATTCCATTGACTTCAATGCAAAAACACCCCCTATTGACTGCAATGCAAAATCACATTCCCATTGACTTTAATGCAAAAAATCACGTCCATTGACTTCAATGCATAACTGCCCCTATTGACTTCAATGCATAATCGCATCCCATTGACTTCAGTGTAAAGATGCCAGCCACTTGACAACATTTAAAAAAAACTGTCCGTTTGTTCAGCCAAGTGCATCTTGAGTTTTCAGTTTTGGCACCGTTAGAGTGTTCAGATTTGACTTGAAAAAAAGTGGCAACCCTACCCAAGACGGCAGGAAGGAAGCCCGCTGTGGGACTGTATTAAAGGGCCCCGCTATGGGAGTAATTGACCCCAGGATCAATGGGAAGGGCCCTGGGCTTTGAGAGAAGAGGGAAGTCAGAGGGGGCATTTCATGGATTGTTGCACTGGGGCCCTTCTAGTTATGTCTCTTAAAATGCAGATTCATAAACAATAGTGCCATTCAATAGTTAAATATTTATTTCATGCTATAAGATGCCTATTCCATAACAGTAGTCAATATTTGTTTGTAAATTGAACATTTTGACAAAAAAATTGATGTGAGGTATAAGTAGTACTGTAAAAAGAATTTGCCTATCAATCAAACTATACCATGCTAAAAACATAAAAACGTAGGAAGCTAGGGGCTGTCCTGACATTTTCATTTCATTTCATTTTAATGAGCACACTCAACACTACAACATGGCATTGCGATCAGTAGATTATAATTTGTATTACTAATACTACCTATGAAGTCAGATGGGAGAGGGAATTGTAGAACATAACATACAGTAGGAGATGTTATGTACACGCTGAATGAAAATATATATTTATACACATACACTGTATATTGTCCTGTTGCCGTAATGATATTTTTTTTCTGTGTCAGGTATCAACGTCCGGTTCTTTGGGGTCTTTAGGTATCGCTCCAGTGCACAGCACAATGACCAGCACAGGTAAGATAACATTAGCAGAGGCAATATTTACACATACACTGCACAAGTCGACCCTATTAAAATGTAACTAATGGCAAAACATATTTTTTTTTTTTTCATTTTGGATAGTCTGGGTTGTTGTTTTTTATGTTTTGTCATTTGTGTCCGATTGAGATTTCCCTTCACTTCCTGTCTCATAGCCAAACAGGTAGTGAGAGGAAACTCCTCCAAAGTTAGGTAATCGCAGTGTGTCACCAGAACTAATGTGCCTATTGATTTACCCTCTATTATGCCTCGTACACACGGTCGGACTTTTTAACGTGCAAAAGTCCACCGTGAGTCCGTCGAAAGTCTAAGGCCCCGTACACACGACTGAGTTTCTCGGCAGAATTCAGCCAGAAACTCGATCGGAGCTGAATTCTGCCGAGAAACCCGGCGTGTGTACACTTTCGGCCGAGGAAGCCGACGAGTTCCTCGTTGAGCCAAATAGAGAACATGTTCTCTATTTCCTCGTTGTTCAATGAGGAAAGTTGGCTCGCCGAGATCCTCGGCGGCTTCACACAGAACTCGACGAGCAAAACGATGAGTTTTGCCCGTCAAGTTCCTCGGACGTCTATACGGGGCCTGACGGAAAGAAAGAGAACAGGTTCTCTATCTTAGGTCTGTTGGACTTCCGACAAAAAAAGTCAGATGGAGGCTACACACGGTTGGTCTTTCCGAGAAAAAAAAGGCGGTCTGAAAGTGGGACCGTGTGTATGAGGCATAAGTGTTCTGATGTTGACCTAAAATTTGTGATTTTCTTTTGCCTTGACTTCCAATGAAAATGGTAAAGCAAATAGAGAGGGTGAATCTCCATAACGGGGGCACAAACAACAATAAAACCTGACAAGTGTTCTGATCCCTCTCTACTCTACTCAAAACCTTTACATTCACCAATACTGCTAATGCTATTTTGGTCTGCAATTGTATTATTTTTCCCTGAGATTTCATCATAAATGATTCTCAGTGTTTTACATTCTGAACCCATTTTTGTCATGAGTGCTTCCTAAGGCCGCGTACACACGGGCAAACATGTACAATGAAACCGGTCCGCCGGATATGTCTGCTGAAACTGGTCCGTGGACCAGTTTCAGCAGACATGTTCGTCGTCTGTACGGCCCATAAGGAGACACTGTCACTATACATTCTGTAAAGCCCTGTACACACGGGCCAGAATCTCATCAGGAAAAAAAATGTGTTTTTCCTGACGAGATTCTTGGCAAGAATCTCTTGCTGCCCGAGTGTACAGACACTCCTTTCAAAAGAACCGCGGTTCTTTTGGAAGGCAAGAAAGCTGTGACGTCATCGCGTACGACGAGCATGCGCTTGTCACATTTGATGCCATCGCCGCCATCTTTCTGCACCCTACCTATGCCTAGGAAGCTACCGCGCATGCGTCAAAGTCATTTCGAGCATGCAAGGGTTTCCACAGCGACAGGTAAGTATACACACTCTCGGGTTTCTCGGCAGGAAAACACTGCCGAGAATCACGACGAGAAAATAGAGAACATGTTCTCCATTTTTCTCGTCAAGATTTTAGGCAGTTTTCTTGACTAGAAACCTGAAAGCCTCGTACACACACACGGTATACTCTGCCAGCAGTTTTCTTGCTGGTTCTTGCAGAGAAAACCGAGCGTGTGTACGAGGCTTAATGCTTTGGCTTCTGTGCACACTGGGCCAGGAAAATTTTAGTGATAGAAAATCTGGACTTTCTTGGAAGTTTATTTGTTGCATGCTTGTTCCAAGTCTCTGACCCTGTATTAATGCTAGACAGTGCTAATGGATTAGCCTTTCCAGGTATATCTGGCATCTTTATCAGATAAGGAGCCACTCAGAACCTGTCCTGATAAAATAATAACTGTTAAAATTATGTCTCAGTGATCAATCAATGTTACTTTGTACAATCAATACAGTTTTGCACTCCTGTAGCCTTGTCAGTGCAGATCACAAGTTTGTTCTATAATCTTATTCTAACTAAGGTTTGTATTACTTTTTGGTGTTGTGTATAATTACAAAATGCACACAATAGTGGAAATCAACAGAGTTTTCTTTTTTTCTTGTACCAAACTGGTGAAGTGGCATATGCCACATCAACAAAGCAGAGATAGACTTGCTGTGCTGGGGGGGGGGGGGGGTGCTGAGAGCAAGATGGAGCAAGCAACTTTAGCACTCCTACTCTTGTTGCTGGGCATAGAAAATAGAGCTGCTTTAAGTCTCGGAATCAGGGTGAGCTATTAAAAGGTATAGATGAATTCTCAATATGTGCACTTACAATGTTTGCTTTGATGGGTTCTTTATTACAGTAACTTCATCTTGTTCACCTGGGAGTTCCAGCAGACCATCCTCACCAAGTTCAGGCCTTCATTCTTGCAGCCCTGGAATCTCTCTAAACAGTTCAAAACCCAATGTGAATACCTCCAGCTACAGCTCATCTGGGTAAGCGTTCTTTTGTTTGCCTATCATATATATATATTATACAGTATATATACACACACACAGTAAGGCCTCGTACACACAACCGAGTTTCTCGGCAAAAACCAGCAAGAAACTTGCTGGGAGATATTTTTTTGCCGAGGAAACCGGTCGTGTGTACATTTTCGTTGAGGAAACTGTCGAGAAACTCGACGAGCCAAAAAGAGAGCAAGTTCTCTATTTCCTTGACGGGAATGGAGAAAAACGGCTTGTCGAGTTCCTCGACAGCCTAACAAGGAACTCGACGAGGAAAACGATGTGTTTCGCCCGTCGAGTTTCTCGGTCGTGTGTACGAGGCTTCAGATTTACTCTTTTACTTTATTTGGCACAGACAGAATTGTCTTGCATGCATATTAAATTGTTTGTGTACCTTTTTTGGGAGTATAATGAGCAATTGAAAGCTCTAGGGAGCAAATAAAGTGATTGTAAAGCTTCTTTTTTTTTTTGTTTTGTTTTTTAAACAACAAACATGTTATACTTACCTCCTCTGTGCAAGAGTTTTACAAAGAGTTGCCTAGATCCTCCTTTTTTTGGGTTCCCCCGCGGTGCTCCTGGCTTCTCCTCCTCTCGAGTGCCCCCATGGAGAGCCGCATTCCATGGGGAGACTAGTGCGGGCACGCCCCCGAGTCCTGATACTGCATCCATTGACACAGACAGTAGGACAAGGCTGCCTCACCCTCTGGCTCCTGTGTCACTGGATTTGATTGACAGCAGTGGGAGCCAATGGCTCCTGCTGCTATCAATCTATCCAATGAGGACCCAAGATAGTGGCAGGAGCTGCTGTGCTTGTCCCCGCCGCTGGAACAATTGGGTTTAGGTAAGAAAAAAGGGGGGGGGGTATGGGGGGAGCTGCAGCACAAAAGAATGCATTAAGGTGAAAAACTGTGAGGGTTTACAACCCCTTTAAAGTAAAAAAAAAAAAGCAAACAGAAAAATAATAAATATAGCATATACAATTGAGACACAGGTCATATTGTAATTGAATGTTATTAAAAATTACCAATTCCAATCTGTAGCTCTGTTATTTTCTGTGAAATTCAATGCAATATGGCTACCTGGAGGTCTTATGTACATAGAATGTGTACAGAACACTCCCCAAATATGTCATTTCCTGCTTGTGTGATTGGCTCACTTATTTTCCCAGAAGTCTGCACTAAGATAAAAGTCAGATTTCAGGCATCCCCTGCAACAAAAATTTCATTTTTGGTGAGATATTTCCAATAGGTAAACACATCTAAAGGAATGTAGGGCCCTGCAATTTTCCTCATTAGAGCCCTGCAGGTGCAGCTGCTTGTTGATAATTAAAAAAACACTCCCATTAAATTCACTTCAGAACATGGGCACAGACAAATACACAGGGATTTCTTCAGAATAACAAAAGGTAGGAATCTGCAACAAAGTTTGTCGAAATCCTTGTAATGTATATATATATATCACCAAGGGGATGAGTGTTTTTTCTTTATCAACAAAAAAGGGGTAACTTTTTACCAACAAAAAAAAAAAAAGGGTGCACAGGCAATGATCTGCAATAAAGTTACTTACCTGCCTGTCCGACCCTGTACAGTGAGCTGACATGCGCATTGAAATTCGGCAATGCCAAAGCTGACTGCACTCCTGTGAATTCACGGGAGTGACCCCACCCTCGCCCAGCCAATGAAGGTGGCTGGTAATGGAGAACTAGAATCCAGCTGCCTGAAGACGTCAGCTGCCAGCAGGGAGCTCTGGGACACCGCATTGGTGGATTCAAGGTGAGTATAGTTCCACTTTAATAACTTTATATAATTTTCCTTTTGCCCCCCTTTTGGATTATTTCTGAATTGGATTATTTCTGGCCTAGGTCAAAAATTGTTTCTTATGTGCCCTTGTGTTGAGCCTTCGTTCAAAAATATGGTTTATCTAATTTTTTTATGTACTTTAAACACATTACTAAACAGAGTTGATCTAGAAGCCCCTTATAATTACACAGTCCAGTTATATAAGGAGACTGTAAATAATAATTTATTTCTCTTTAATTCAATCAGTTTTATTGCCAAGTAATAATTTCATGACTCTCTTTATGTAGACCATGGTATCGATGGAATTCTCCAACATACCTTCATTGAAAAACGTCTTTTGTCGCTAATAAAAAAAAAGGAGACAAGTAAGCCAAAACAATGAAAGTGCCTCCATTGTTGTAGAATACCTTCTACCCGTAAATGAAGATGATCCACAAAATGAAATCACTGAAGATCATGTTGGGAAGCTTTTGAAAATGTTCTTTTAAAACTACATTCTGTCTCAGGATTCCACAGACTGTACTGTGTTTTCTAACAAGCTAGAGCCACCAATGTAACATATTTTAATCATGTTTAAAATGTTGATTTTTTTGTTTTGTTTTTTTGTTACTTAGTCCTGCCAAACCTTATCCATAGGATATAATCCAGAAGTCTCAAAAGGAAACTATCTTAACTGCTAAATTATTTAAATGTGTAAATATTTTTCTTAATATTTTTACTTGATGTGTGACTTTAACAATTGCATTGTAATTCTAAGGAGATTTTCTGGATGTCAGTTTATCATAAAATGTCTTTATATATATATATATATATATATATATATATATATATATATATATATATATATATATATATATATATATATATATATATAAATGCTGCATATGATGATGTAGATTCATCTAATATTTTACACATGGTACTTACCATTGTTGATGTATATACATACAGTATGAAGATGTGACGTACAAATGCTACTTCAATTAAAAAAAGTCTACTATGCAACTCTCTGATTTAAAAAATAAATAAATCTCAGTCTACACATCATTATTCAACTTATGTTAACAAAGTGTGTGATATTTTTTAATTATGAAAAACTGTTACCTCTAAGTGAGTCTGCCATCTATTCATTGCTTTTAGGGACCACGTATCAGAGGTGCCTTGACACGGCAATGTGGCTTCTACATGTATTGGCAAACAAATACAATAAAAACCTCTGGTTTTAGCCCGTGTAGCTGAAACAGATTTATTTTTGCTGGTTAGCTTTAATCCCTTTCCTGCCGACGTAACACTGCACTGGGCTTTTTTTCCATGGGGCATATGCATATCTCCCTGTGTCACCAAGAGACCCAGGCCCTGTACTAACGATCGGGACCTGGAACTCCAGATTCCGAGTCATCTGATCGCTGTGGTAGCCTCTGATTGGCTACCACAGTGATCAGTCACCGTGAAGCTGGATCCTGTGTTTCTGTCTCTGTGAATGTAGAGAAAAGTGACAATGTATCTTTCCTTGCAGTGGAAAAAAAGTGCGCCTTTCTTTCTCCCTTTTTGGAAAAAAAGTGTGTTTAAAGAAAAAAAAAAAAAAAAAAAAAATAAAGACAAAGGGCCAGATTCACAGCGGACTTACGACGGCGTATCTCCACGTACGCCGTCGTAAGTCCGAATGTGAGCCGTCGTATCTATGCGCCTGATTCTTAGAATCAGTTACGCATAGATTTGGCCAAGATACGAGCGGCGTCTCCTACGCCGTCGTATCTTGGGTGCATATTTACACTGGCCGCAAGGGGCGCTTCCGTAGATTTACGCGTTGAATATGTAAATTAGGTAGATACGCCGATTCACGAACGTACTTGCGGCCGCTACGCCATTTACGTTAGGCTTACGTCCGGCGTAAAGTTACCCCTGCTATATGAGGCGCAGCCAATGCAAAGTATGGACGTCGGCAAGCGTATCTTTTTACGTCGTTTACGTAAGTCGTACGTGAATGTGGCTGTGCGTAGGTTACGTTCACGTCACAAGCAATGGGCCTGGCGTATCTTATGGAGTAAATTCGACATGATACTGAGCATGCGCGTGCATGCGCTGTTCGTTAGGCGCATCATTTACGTGGGGTCAAGATTGATTTACACACAACACGCCCACCTCTTCCACATTTGAATTACGCGGGCTTACGCCGGCCCATTTACGCTACGCCGCCGCAACTTACGGAGCAAGTGCTTTGTGAATACTGCACTTGCCCGTTTAAGTTGCGGAGGCGTAGCGTAAATAGGATACGCTACGCCCGCACAAAGATACGCTAGGATACGTGAATCTGGCCCAAAATACCTAGATCAAGGTTTGAGATAATTTAGTGTCAGGGTTGGTGTTTGGGTCAAGTTAGGGTCAAAGGTCAAGGCCAGGGTCGAAGGTCCGGGTCAATATATTTGGCCAGGATTTAAAAAAAAAAAAAAATTAAATGGCATCAGCTTCTGTGTTTTAGGTAGGACAAAAAAAAGCAAAATGCGCACTATTGCTTCTTGGCTGTACTACTAGTACAAACAACAAATAATATACACGTATGTGGTATTGCTGCGATTGTTAAAAGTAGGAGAATTTATTTTAGGTGGTTCCTTGGTGGAAGGTTATGGGAGTAACAAGAAATATACAGCTAAATTAAAAGAAAAATATTTTGTACAATTTTGGGACAGTTTTTCTTTGATAATAATAAAATAAAATAAAAATCAGGAGATATCCATAACCATTTACTACCAAATGAAAGCCCAATTTGTCCTGAAAAAAACCCAAAGTATAATCCACCTTGATGCACAAAGTAGTTGTGATGATATGTGTTTTACTAACACATGTCAAAGTTGCATTACAATTTGTTTTACCCTTAGGCATGAAGGGATTAAAATGTACTGGGAGCCGTCTATAACATTGTAGTTTTGAAATTTCTTTTAATTGTGCTGACACCTATGACTAAAGATATGAACATTAATCATAAAGAAGTGGTGCCACAAGGCTGGGTCCCTGGAGCAAACCATGGTGTTACAAAAGGCATCTACAAGCAACAAGAACAAGCCAGAAGGCAGCCTTTTTTTATTTTAGGTGGAGTAGGGATCGGTTAGAAAAGTATGTAAGGCTCTGTTCACTCCAAAGTGTTTTTATGTTTTTTAGGTGCAGTGTGCTTTGGGTGCTAGCATATATCAATAGGTAGCATGCGTTTACCTAGAGACCATATCAAATATGCAGAAAACAGGACTTTTCCAATGCACAGCACCTGCAATGAACATAACATATACAGGTGTGAGCAGGGCCTAAATTAAAATTGATTTTTCTCAGTTGAGATTTACCCTAACTTCCTATCCCACTGACATCATGTGTGTCCGGCTGTGGCAAGAAATGGAGAAGGAAAGCCCAAGGTATTTAGTAAGAGGCATTGTGAGTTTTTTGAAGTTGTAAATTTTGTTACATAACTGAAGAAATAAAATGTGTTTTTGTTTACAAATTTGTAATTTTAAGAAGTTATTTCTCACACACACAGCATAGGCATACTTATAATTACACCCCAAAACACCATCTGCTATGTCTCCAGATTGTGGCAGTACCAGATTTGTGAGATGTTTTTGCAGTCTGGTCTGCTTATATACCAGACATTGGGCCAGATTCAGCGTAAGTGCTTGATTCACATAGCACTTGCGTGTAAACTTTCGGCGGCGTAGCGTAAAGCCGTCCGGCGCAAGCCCGCCTAATTCAAATGGGGCGTGTACCATTTAAATTAGGCGCGTTCCCGCTCTGAACGTTCTGCGCATGCTCCGTTTGGAAATTTCCCGCCGTGCTTTGCGCGAAATTACGGCGCCCCAACGTGTTTTTTGAACGGCGACGTGCGTAACGTACTTTCGTATTCCCGGACGTCTTACGCAAAAAAAAAAAAAATTAAAATTTGACGCAGGAACGATGGCCATACTTTAACATGACTGGTCTAAATCTAAGCCATGAAATAGCAGGCTTAAAGGGTCACTAAAGGAATTTTTTTTTTTAGCTAAATAGCTTCCTTTACCTTACTGCAGTACTGGTTTCATGTCCTCATTGTTCGTTTTTGCTTTGAAGTAGCTGTAATTCTGCTGTGATCTCCACACCTCCTGGTTGCCTGTTTCCTTATAACCATCGTACTGGGAGATTTTCACGGTGGTCTAAACTGTCATTACTGTGTGTCTAAAACTCCTCAGAACCAATCAGATTCATTTTAAAAACAAAACACTGCCCTGGATTTGTTGTTTTTGTTCTGTGAGTCTTCCCGACTCACCTCTCACCCGGAACTTCATGTATGTACCTTTAAAACCAAACGTGAAACTAGAGGCACATTATATGATAGATTAAATTCAATTTTTAATCATTTTTAAAAGGAATCAGTTAACTTTTATGTCTCTATACCCTTTAGTGACCCTTTAAGTTTGCGATGGGAAAAACCGACTAGCGACGACGTAAGAGAATGCGACAAACGCGCGTACCTTCGTGGATCGCCGTAAACAGCTAATTTGCATACCCGACGCCGACGCAAACTCCACCCAGCGGCCGCCGGAGAATTACACCTACGATCCGAAGGCGTACGAAGCCGTACGCCTGTCGGATCTATGCCAAAAGCCGTCGTATCTTGGTTTGAGAATTCCAAATCAAGATACGACGCGGCAAATTTGAAAATACGCCGGCGTATCAGTAGATACGCCGGCGTATTTCTGCTGTGAATCTGGCCCATTGTATTTTGAGTATCACACAAATCAACCAATTGTATCCAAACCAATGTACTGTAATGGGTGCCTCTATGGTCATGGAATATAGCTTAGTTTAGCATCACCTATAGTAGTCCCAGTCCCTATAAGCCAAGCAAGCTTAGCCTACTGGCATATGGCTACCCCCTAGAATGTCTTGTTTACTGACCAGGAAGTACAGGAGGCTGAAGAAGAGAACAATAGAGCCCTTGTGGTTCCAGGAGTGCAGTTGTGCACAGGGGATGATGTTTAACCACTTTAGCCCCGGAAAGTTTTTACCCCCTTAATGACCAGAGCACTTTTTACAATTTGACACTGCGCTGATTTAACTGGTAGCACAGTCATGCAATACTCTACACAAACAAAATTTGCATCTTTTTTTCCCCACAAAAATTGCTTTATTTTGGTGGTATTTGATCACCTCTGGTATTTTTATTTTTTGCAAAATAAACAGAAAAAAAGGCACAAATTTTGAAAAAAAAATTGTTATACTTTTTATTCGAAAAATCCAAGGAACTCAATTTTAAACGGCACTTATGGGACTTGCCACGTCACCAAGTGATACTGCAGTACTGGTTTGTCTAAGACCAGGGTGTACTAAGCCGCTAGTGCTTGTCAGTTCACCAGAAGGTTGAGCAGCACTAGTACTGACACTCTGCTGCATACAAGTATTATGTGGTTGTTGCATCTCAGCAACAGAAGAACGGGGTCGGGTACGCCTGACCTTAGCAGGGACCACTACTCCGTCATCTGTCGGGGTGCCACACTCTACAGTTTAAAATACTGAGCCTGAATCTGACAGTGAGGACACCCCGCTCCTCTTCACTAGCATAACTTCCGTTTGACATTTTGGCCAAAAAATTTATAGTTTACTAATGTGACTCACAGGTAAAAGAGCACCTGGTTGTCAGAGGACTGTTTATACTGCTACAAAAAAATGTAACTGTTAGTGCTAGCAGGGATCAGGCCTAATTCTGCTAAATGCTGCGGTTTGGTGTGATGTATTTTGTAAGTGACAGTAATTTATTGATACTGCACTTGGGTGGGCTGGGCTGGGCGGAGGAGCTAAACGCAGGTGTCTGGGCTGATCCTGCTAACGCTGCATTTTTGGGAATACTATACTACTGGGGATGCTAGTATAGATCAAAGATATTGATCTGTTCAGACACTATTTTAGTAAGGGAGGTGAATGTTGTGAGCGTGTGTGTTAGGCCTCGTACAGACGACCCAACACGTTCGATGAAAACGGTCCGCGGACCGTTTTCATCAGACATGTCCGCTGGGATCATTTGGTCTGATGGCTGTACACACCATCAGACCAAATTTGCCGCGGACAGACGACGTGGTGACGTGGCGGCGACGATGACGCGGCGACGTGCGCGATCGGAAGTTCAATGCTTCCACGCATACGTCGAATCACTTCGACGTCATGGGCGGGTTCTCGGGCCAGCGGACATGTCCGATGAGTCATACTGACCATCGGACATGTCCGGCGGACATGGTTCCAGCGGACATGTTTCTTAGCATGCTAAGAAACAGTTGTCCGCTGGAAAATTGTCCGGTCGGCCCTACACACGACCAAACATGTCTGCTGAAACTGGTCTGACGGACCAGTTTCAGCGGACATGTTCGGTCGTGTGTACGAGGCCTTAGTGTTACTGGCAATCAAAGGGTTAAAATCTGATGCTGTCTGGGATTGTCACTAACTGACGCTAACACCAAAACTGACATTGACACTAACTAACACTAACTAGTGTCACACGTGACACTAATACAGAGATCAGAAAAAAAATCTCCAGAGGTTAAACCTTTATTAGGGAATATATTGGGGGGTACCCTAAACCTATCCGGGCTTACTACTTACTGCCCTAATGCTGGCCATACACTATACGAAAAATCGGACGAAAATCGGTCGTTCAGACAGTTCATTCGTTTTTCGATCAGTTAATGGGCACAAAATCAATAATCGTTGGAAGTTTTTGAGCCGAAAAAACAAAGGACAAGTATGGACATTTTCTGCCGAACGAACGATAAATCGGAAGGTTAATGTGTTTCCCGTCCGAACTTTCTGCACTAGGTATATGTAAAAAAAACTAACCAATTTTTTTTTATTTATGTCCACTGAACGATTTATCGGTTATTACATGATGGCACTATCGTTTGCGCTCACGACTGAACGTTCGTTTTTCGAAAGTTCGTTCGGACGATTTTTCTTGGGGTGTATGGCCAGCATAACACTGACACCAATGCAGAGATCAGTAAACTGCACTTGGTGATACTGTGACAGAGAATGACAGGGAGCAAAAGGGTTAACTGGGTTCAGGGGGTGAAAATATGTGCCTACGCTTACTGCTGTTATTGTGGTATTGATGTACTCACAGTGAGATGCTTCTCTCCCACACGCTGGAACCAAAAAGGCTCCAGGACGGAAGATTACATTACACAGGAATAGGAAGTTTGTCCATTGGTCAGCACCGATCAGCAGGTACAGGCCATAAATCATTGGCCTGGACCTGTTGAGTGATCGGTTCTGAACCAAAACGAATCGCCGCCGTGACGGCGGGGGCTCGAGTCAAGTACCTGTATGTGACTGCACAGCGGGGGCACCCTGCTGCAGTATTTGTATGTGGGGCAGTCCGAAACTGGTTAAAAGAAACAGTCAGTCAGATGGTCAGATTATTATTATTATTATTATAGGTACTGTACGTATAGTATACATTCACATCAGTCCCAGCCTTCAAGGAGCTTACAATCTAAGGTCCCTATCTCACACTTATACATACACATACAAGGGCTAATTTACACAGGAGCTGGACTGGGACAAAAATTTGGCCCTGGACTTCATCCGGACTGGCCCACTTTGACAGGTCTCTCCCATGGCGACCAGACAACTCCCGCACCCCCCCCCCCCGGCCACCCAAGCCCCCTCTTCCCCTTCACTAGCTGTTCTACTTTATTAGAGTAGAATGGCTGGTACTGGTACTCTTATAGGCAGTACCAGTGGGTAAGCTAGACATTATTTCACCCGGGGCAAAGAATCAGTTCGGTGCCCCCACCTTATGGGGTAAGATTAGGCTGAAGTGAGAAACCCCCAGGCCATAGCTGTTGAGTCAGCCGACTGTCCCCTCCCCCATGCTCCTCTGTCATCCCCCCTGCTCCTCTGGTCCTCCCCCCTGCTCCTCTGGTCCTCCCCCTGCATCTTTGTTCCCCCCAGGTGAGCACTGCAGGGAGGGAGAGGAGGTGAGTGCTGTGGGAAGGGAGAGACAGAGGAGCGGAGGGGGGCGGCGGTCCGCTGTCACTGAAGCCGGCCCACTGAGCCATCGTCCCACCGGGAAACTCCCTGTAGTCCCAATGGCCAGTCCATCCTTGACAGGAGCCAATTCACCTACGTACCAGCAATCTCTTTGGAGTGTGGGAGGAAACGCACGCACACAGGGAGAACATGCAAACTTCAGGTAGGTAGTGCCCTGGTTGGGATTTGAACTGACAAGCCTAGTGCTGTTACAGTGCCTTGAAAAAGTATTTATACCCGTTGAAATTTTCCACATTTTGTCATGTTACAACCAAAAATTTTAATTTATTTTATTAGGGGTTTCATGTGATTGACCAACACAAAGTGGCACATAATTGTGAAGTGGAAGGAAAATGATAAATGGTTTTCACAATTTTTTACAAATAAATATCTGAATAGTGTGGAGTGCATTTGTATTCAGCCCCCCCGAAGTCAATACTTTGTAGAACCACCTTTCACTGCAATTACAGCTGCAAGTCTTTTTGGGTATGTCTCTACCAGCTTTGCACATCTAGAGAGTGACACTTTTGCCCATTCTTCTTTGCAAAATAGCTCAAGCTCTGTCAGATTGGATGGAGAGTGTCTGAAAAAAGCAATTTTCAAGTCGTGCTACCGATTCTCAATTGGATTTAGGTCTGGACCTTGACTAGGCCATTCTAACACATGAATATGCTTTGATCTAAACTATTGCATTGTAGCTCTGGCTGTATGTTTAGGGTCATTGTCCTGCTGGAAGGGGAACTGCTGCCCCAGTTTTAAGTCTTTTGCAAACTCTAAAAGGTTTTCTTTTAAAATTAACCCTGTATTTGGCTCCATCCATCTTCCCATCAACTCTGACCAGCTTCCCTTTTCATGCTGCCACCACCGTGTTTCACAGTGGGGATGGTGTGTTCAGGAGGATGTGCAGCATTAGTTTTCTGACACACATTGCATTTTGCTTAGGTCAAAAAGTTTAATTTTGGTCTCATATGACCAGTGCGCCTTCTTCCACATGTTTGTTGTGTCCCCCACATGGCTTCTCGCAAACTGCTAATAGGACTTCTTATGGCTTTCTTTCAGCAATGGCTTTCTTCTTGTCACTCTTCCATAAAGGCCAGATTTGTGGAGTATAGACAAAAAGAGAAAATGCGCCAACCTAAGTGCAGTAAGTGGGTATTTAATTCAAGCAATTTGCACAGTAAAAATGGATCTCAGAAGCGGCGTGCGATCCATCTGATGAACCAGCGGAGGCTGAGAAACGCGTCATCCCATTGGCTGTCCGAAGCCCCTACGTCACTTCCGGTTGTACGGCGATACGCTGCGTTCCACGCTGGAACGCACGCCGCTTCTGTTACAGCATCCACGGCTCCTGTTCTCTGTGGGGTTCCCCAAAGGCTCCCGAACACCTTGGACCTTCGTTTCCATCACCCTGGGGACCAGGATAAGAGACCAGCCTGTTGTACTGCTGATAACACGTTGTGACATCGGACCAGCCGTCTCTTCCATTACATGCCTGTATTTACACTGGTTTTGTGAGTAGCCATTTTTACTGTGCAAATTGCTTGAATTAAATACCCACTTACTGCACTTAGGTTGGCGCATTTTCTCTTTTTGCCTATACATATCTTTCAGAGTCTGCTTCTGCTTCAGGATTTTGCTGACACTATAGTGCTATTGGACTTATATTGGACTATTGATTCATTGACTCATTCATTCATTTATTATGTTTCATTTTTTGTTATTGACATGGACCATATAATATATGTACTTTTCTATTATTGACTGTGCTCTCCTGGTTTTTGCGCCATCTATCTATATATATTACACAGATTTGTGGAGTGCATGACTAATAGTTATCCTGTGGACAGATTCTCCCACCTAAGCTGTGGAACTCTGCAGCTCCTCCAGAGTTAAGATGGGCCTCATGGCTACATCTCTGGTTAATGTTCTCCTTGCCCGGCCTGTCAGTTTAGGTGGAAGATCATGTCTTGGTAGGTTTGCAGTTGTGCCATACTCTGTCCATTTTTGGATGATGGATTGAACAGTGCTCCGTGAGATGTTCAAAGCTTGTTTTATCCCTGATCTGTCTGGTGTGTTCCTTGGCCTTCATGGTGCTGTTTGGTCACTAAGGTTCCCTACTAAACCTCTGAGGGCTTCACCGAACAGCTGTATTCATACTAATAAATTACTCACAGTTGGACTGGATTTACTAATTATGTGGCTTCTGAAGGCAATTGGTTCGACTAGATTTTAATTAGCAGTATCAGAGTAAAGGGGGCTGAATACAAATGCACGCCACACTTTTCACATATTGATTTGGAAAACCATTTATAATTTTTCTTCCACTTCACAATTATGTGCCACTTTGTGTTGGTCTATCACATAAAATCTGAATAAAATACATTTATGCTTTTGGTTGTAACATGACAAAATGTGGAAAATTTCAGGGGGTATGAATACTTTTTCAATGCACTGTAGGTGGAAGTGCTAACCACTTAGCCACCGTGCTGCACCAATGGGCAGTCCCAGTTCCTATAAGCCAAGCGAGCCTAGCCTACTAGTACATGACTGCTCCTTGGAATGCCATGTTCACTGGCCAGGAAGTACAGGAGGTTGAAGAGAGAAAGAACAAAAAGGTTCCTGTGGTTTCAAGAGTGCAGTTGTCCACAGGGGATAGCTGGGACTGGTGTCTCACAAATATAGTCAGTGGGATATGGAGATGGGTCAGCAAACAGGCAAAAGAATTGGGCCTTGACAACAGGCAAAAATTTGGTCAATTAACATGTCAGAGTCAGTACAGGCGGCAGGCAGAGGCAACACTGCATTGGTATGGTGGTGATCAGTAACATTGTTACACACTGGAGACTAGTGAGGCATACCTCCCAACCCGCACGGACTTTCCTGCATTGACACTTTTTTCCCGCAGTCACGCAATAGAGGAAATTTTCCCGCACAGGTAGAGGAGCCAGTGGAGGCAGCACGGGAGGAGGAGGTAAGAAGATATCACCCTGCGCCCCCCCCCCCCCCGCTTATCCACTAATAATACCTGTAATGTCGGGTGGTCAGCGGCAGTCCCCCCCCCCCTGCTTATCCACTCTAATGTTGGGCGGTCGGTGGCACCCCCCCTTACAAACTGTAATGTCGGCCAATTGAATGAATGTTCCGCAGTTGAATTTTGAAAAGTTGGGAGGTATGGTGTGGCAGCAATCAGGAATACTGATTCTGACTTATACTGGTCAAGTGACACTGGGACTGGTGTGGCGACAATTAGGGATATTGGTGCTGGCTTACACTAGTGTGTTGACAACTGGTGTGGTGGTGGCCAGGAACACTTTAAGGGACAGTGATTAGGGAGAATATGACTTGTGTGGTAGGGATCAAGGATACTGTAACTAGTGTGGCGGTGATTAGGGACAATATGACTAGTGTGCAGGGATTAGGGACAATATATAACTGAATCATAATAATTTCTCTTTGAGATTATTTTAAGAGTTCTGAATCTGAAGGACTAATGAGGTGGTGATCAGGGAAATTGTAACTGGTGTGGCAGTGATTAGGGACAAAATTACTGGTGTGGCGGTAATCAGTGACACTAACTGGTGTCCCCCACCTGGCAGCACTGGTCTGGTGACATTGTACTGCTTGGCAGTGATCAGACATAATGGCTGGGGACACTGATATACAGTGATATTAGAACAGCCAGCTATTGTATATACATTGTGTAAAAAAATATATATATTTACAGTATACATACTGTATATTACATCCTGTCCCCAGAGCAGTGCAGTGTAAGACCCCTTTCACACTGAGGAGTTTTTCAGGCGGTACAGCGCTAAAAATAGCGCTGCTATACGCCTGAAAAACTCCTTCACTGCCTACTCAATGTGAAAGCCCGAGGACTTTCACACTGAGGCGATGTGCTGGCGGGAGAGAAAAAAATCTCCTGACAGCAGCATCTTTGGAGCGGTGAGAGGAGCGGCATGTATACCACTCCTTCACCGCTCCTTCCCATTTTAAACAATGGGAAACCGCGGCAATACCGCCCGCAATGCGCCTCTGCAAGGGGGGGCATTGCGGGCGGTATTAACCCTTTATCGGCCGCTAGCGGGGGTTAATACTGCACCGCTAGTGGCCGATTCCCGCAGAAACAGGTGTATGCAGAAGCAGGTGCGCACAGCTGGCAAAGACAGGAACTGGCTTGGAAGCTGAGGATGCAGGTCAGCGGAAGCAGGTGCGCCAAAGAGCAACAGATGCACGCAGGTGCAAACAGCAGGCAGGAGCAAGGTCAGATTAGCCAGGTAATACACAGCGGATCAATACAGGCAGAAGCAGCAGGCAAGGGATGGTCAGTGTTCAGGCTGGATCAGCAATGGAGGATCAGGCAGACACTACCTATTACACCTTTGTGAGGCACCGATAGGCACTATAGTGCCACTGATAGGCACTGTGGTGGCATGGATGTGGCACGGATGAGAACTGATGTGGCATTTATGAGTCATGGATGGGGATGGCCGAGCCATGAATGTGGATGAATGAGCAGTGGATGGGGATAGCTGAGCAGTGGATGAGGATGGCTGAGTATGGATGGCATACCCGAGTATGGATGGCATAGCGGAGTATGGATGGCAGGATGAGTATGGATGGCAGAATGAGTATGGTGGCATAGCTGAGTATGGATGGGATGGCTGAGGATGGATGGCTGAGTATGGATGGCATGGCTGAGCATGGATGGTTGGCTAAGTATGGGGCGCGTGGGAGCGCGATCCTGGGATGCCCTGCCCTGCAGCCGTTTTTCGGCTATGGGTGGTCGGCAAGTGGTTAATAAACTAAAGCTGGCCATACACTGTTCAATATTTGGCTGGTTCCTAATGAATTGGTTTAAATTTTCTCAATGGGTGGCCCAGTTGGCACCTTCATGTTAACATTCCTCAATAAAAAAAATGTGGAGAAACTGTTTATATTTTTGTATTCAGACTGCAAAAAAAAAAAAAATCTATATGAAAAATTTTATATGAGAATTTTCTACTCCAGGTCTCAGTCTACAAGGCCTTCCACACATTCAGGCTCAGGTATCAAATGTTTGTTTGTCAGGTCTAAGGCCGGTTCACACCATGCCCGCACAGTGTGTTCCTGTGCTATTTTTGAAGTAGTGCATATACGACGCTTTAAAACGCTCTGTAAACGGATCACATGGTACAAAAGTACCATGCGATCCAGTGCATGCAGGTGCGAGCAAGCGCAATGCATTTGTGACTTCCTTTTGTGGTGTTATTAACGTTCTATTGACACCCACTTCAAATTGCAAATGGCCTGCGTTTTGCATGAGGTCTGAACCGTTATTCTTTCATATATATACACTTGTTTGTGAAAAACTGGCTTAATGTCAATTTTTTTATATATAAATATATATATATAAAATTATATATATATATATATAATGTTTATATATATTATACACAAACACTTGTAGTTACACCTGTCCATGTAGTACCCTCTATTGTGTGCTAGATATAGTCTAGGGTTTGTAGTGTAGGTACATTTATTTAGCTGAGCTGTGAATATGGATGACAGCTCTTGTGTTGCCTCCTTCGGTTTCTGGGACATTGGAGAATGTTCTAGAGCTGGAGGGTAAGAGGTTAGGAGGAGCTGCCTGGAATAGTTATGAGAGCCTCGACCAAACCCCAGTATAGGGTTGGCGGGGGCAGGGCTTATCTCATAAATAGGCATTAGCCATGCCGGCAGGGGCAGTCAGGTGGCAGATGGAGATATAGTGCTGAGGAGGCTGTTGGTGGCCCTCAGGGGGTGACCTTGGGCCGGGGGGGATCCTGCCTCTACACACAGAGGAATCCCTTTCTGGAGGCACGAGAGCAAGAAAGAGAACAGTGTGACTAGATCAACACTACTGGGGACTTACAAGGGGGAGACTGCCACATGTAGCCAGTTCTCCCTGAAGACAACAGTGGGCTAAGTCTTCACCCCCAAGAGATCTCCTGGGAGTAGGCTGGTGATAGTCAGCCGGGTGGGCTGGTGAAGAGTCAGTCTGGAGGGCTGTTATGAAGAACTTGGCCTGGAGGGCTAGTGTAAGGGGGAGCTGCAGCCAGGTGGGTGGGCAGTGCCTGAAGAGGTTGTACTGGGATCAGTAGCCACAGAAGAAGAAGAAGTGCAAGCTGTTTCACTGCCATTTTTGCTACACACCTAGGGGCTGCAAGTCACTGCCTGCAAAGAGCCATTGCTTGATCTGATTAAGAGTCAGATCAACCAACAGTGATCCAGCTAGGGTCTGCAGGCAAGTGTATATAGACTTTATAAGGCTAGAGTTCCCCCATAATCTCAATGCATTGTAAGGCTTGCTAGAGTTTCCCCATAATATCAATGCTTGTAAAGATGTATCCTTTAACCCAGAGCCTCTATGATTAATTACACAGAAGCTAAGAACAGCCTTGCCAAATGTTATTATGTGCGAGCAGAGAACAATAACATAGGTAAGGCATGCGGTAGAAACAAGGTTTAGTTGTTCACACATTTGTAATTGAACAATTTTCTGGGCACAGTGGTGCATTATCTGACCGAAATGCAGGGGTGCCAATATTTTTTGCCATGACTGTATAGGAAGATGTCCCTGAAGTTGTTGTTGTTTTTCTGAAGTCAGGTGGGCATCCCATAACCTCCCATCCCTATCCAAGTTATTAATCCTCAATAAACAAAACAAAGCCACAGACTGTTCTCTGACTCTGGAGTGCCTGTGAAAATTTGGTGTGTCTAGAAAAGCCCGGAGTAAAAGCACAAGGAATAAACGTAGGGCTGGCATGACTGGGGTGGAATCAGGGCAACGGAGGGTTAAGATAGCAGGAGAGCTCTCAGTCTCAGGGGAGTGGCTGGAGGAGCGGTCCGGTGAGGGGGCGGAGCCTTATATATAGGGGGCGGGAGCGGCGCCAAAACCACACGCAGGCAGAGTGAGAAGAGGGAGGCAGGATTTCTTGTTGCTCCCTCAAACATATTCAGAGATATTTGTTTCCCCTCAAACGGATTCAGAGATGGATGTCGATGTAATACTAGCAAGACTCAGAGCAGCGGCAGCTAACAAGGAGGAAGGATGGCTAGAATCTCAGGTGGGGGGCCTACTAATAGACGAGGCGGGGGGGTCCCAGACGGATGCGGTATTGACCCCACGCGCTCGGCGCTCACGAGCACCGCAGCGCTACTCACCTACCCCAACACCGCGGTCCCGGCGGTCTAATAGCAGCCCACAAAGCCACCCTTCACCCCCTCCAGCCAAGCGAACCCACGCTGCGGCTGGGGGTGCTGGCAGACATAATTTAGGCCCGGGGGGCGGGGCTTCGGAAAAAAATGGCGCCCGATCCTCACACACGAGGCATAGCAGCATGGCAGAGGCCTTTCATCCCCTAATTAACAGTACTGCAGCAGGGAGGGGGGGCCAACGATCCAAGCAGAATTCCTCCACAGGGGGGCCTGCCAGGAACACTACAACCAAGTCCAGGACAAGGGTTAGCCCCAAAACAACAGATACATTGAGGGATGCCGATCGAAGTACCAGCGGGGGAAGCAGCGGAGCAGGGACATCCACGGCAGGGTCGATCGGGAGAGGACGGTCCGCCGGGAGGCTGGGATCTACGGCCTCCAGGCTTGCCACGCCTGGGAGGCAGACTTCGCCAAGGACGCCGGCCTCGGAAGATCGATCGGAGGGTGAAGCTTCAGGATCGGATGATGAGGAGCAGAGAGAACATTCGTCTACGATGGAGTTGCCAGTGTCGGCTGTGAGGGACGGTCCCGGCCAGCCTGGTAAGTCCGCTAATAATTTATCTGGGGATTTTGTTAATGCTTTATGTGCTCTGTTGGGGGGGGGGCGGGGGTCCTCCTGAAAATGTTGTTAATATGGGGAGTTCAGTGCGAACGCAAGCCGGGGCCCCCGGGGTGGCGGGATTAGCTCCTGCTGCCCAGGGTTCCCCTGGGGGGATGCAAGAATTATTGTGTGGTTTGGGTGAATTGTTGCATCGCTTTGCCGGGGAGGGGGGGGTTGGAGGAACGCTTCCTCAGGCTGCGCCCTGGATTGGGGGGTCAGTGGGCGGGGTTCCCTTTGCGGGGGGGTTACCTCCCACGGTGGGGGGGAATACGGGGTTGGTGCCAGATAGCACTGCAAGTAGTGACACGGGGGGGGGTCAGGACGGATGTGGTACGGATGGACGATGGGTCAAAAGGTGAAGTATATATTTGCTTTGAAGGGCCACTGGGGTCACATCTAAAACAGGAGGTTCGGGAGAAAATCCAAAAAGGTGAGTACGTTGAGATTTTTTCCCTCCTGCCGTTAGAAAAGTTTAACTTGGATAGGGTGAAGCCGGATAGTTTCAAAAAGGACGACGAGGAGAAACGAAGGTACAGGCTGATTCCTCGCACTTTCACCAACTGGTTACAAGCATTTGTGATTATGGCCAGCGTCATAGGGGAGAAGAGCCCGGAACACTGTTCTGCGCTGTTCTGCTATCTGGACGCGATAGGTGAAGCATATAGGGTATATGGGGGGACAGGATGGTTGAGGTATGACGAACAGTTTCGCCAGCGGCGGGCTGTGCGTCCTTCTATACGTTGGGATCACAAGGATATAAGCCTGTGGATGCGGATCATTTCTGCGCCACGGCCTAATACGCCGTTTTTTCAGGGCGGGGCCGCGGGTACTCCCTCCTCCGGATCACCGGCCGGAAAAAAATGGGGGGGGGTGCTGGAAGTTTAACGAGGGTTCCTGCAAATATGGAGGAGCCTGTCGCTTTAAACACGAATGCTCCGGATGCGGGGGGGCTCACCCCTTGTCGCGTTGCTTCAAAAAGGGCAAGCGGGGGGGGATGCTGCTGGAAAGGAGGAGAACGCCAGTGAAGGTGGAAAAGATGGGGCCTTTTCTAGATAGGTACCCAGACAGAGGGGCGGCGCGGCTGCTTGCGGCAGGGTTTTCGGAGGGATTTATCATTCCCTGTTCCTTGTCGAAGGTGCCACCCTTGGCTAGGAACCTGCGGTCTGCCTTAGAAAACCCGGCGGTAGTGTCAGAAAAATTAGCAAAAGAAGTTCAGCTGGGTAGGATGGTGGGGCCATTCACAGAGATGCCGCTGCCTGATTTGGTGGTGTCCCCTCTGGGGGTGGTTCCCAAGAAGGAACCAAACAAGTTTCGCCTCATTCATCACCTGTCCTTCCCAAAGGGGGGGTCGGTGAATGACGCTATAGATCCCGAAGCATGCACGGTATCGTATACGTCGTTTGAAGCGGCAGTACGATGGGTGCGGCGGTACGGAAGGGGAGCCCTGATGGCAAAATCGGACATTGAGGCCGCGTTCCGCTTACTGCCAGTTCACCCAGACAGCTTTCGGCTGTTGGGTTGTCGGTGGCGGGATGAGTTCTACGTGGATCGATGTTTGCCAATGGGCTGCTCGATTTCTTGCGCGTTTTTCGAAACGTTTAGCTCTTTCTTGGAATGGGTGGTCAGGGATGTGGCGGACACGGATTCAGTAATCCACTACCTGGATGACTTCCTGTGTGTTGGGCCCCCGTCGTCCAATGTGTGCGCAATATTGTTGGCAACGTTGCAGCACATGGCGGAAAAGTTTGGAGTGCCCTTGGCAGCCGACAAAACGGAGGGTCCAACCACGGCGTTGAGTTTTTTGGGAATCATGATTGATTCCGAGGCTATGGAGTGTAGGCTTCCAATGAACAAGGTGGAGAATCTTCGGATGGAGATTCGGGGGATGCTGGGGCGGGACAAGGTTCAGCTGGTGTCCCTGCAGTCTTTGTTGGGAAAGTTGAATTTCGCCTGCCGCATCATCCCTATGGGGAGGGTTTTTTGCCGACGGCTGTCGGCAGCAACAGCGGGGGTGAAGGCGCCGAAACATTATATCCGTCTAACGGGTGAGCTGAAAGCAGATTTGCACATCTGGGATACGTTTTTGGAAACGTATAATGGAAGGGCGATCTGGATGTCAGGGCCTGTCAGCAACTTTGACCTGGATTTGGTCACGGATGCGGCCGGGTCCACGGGTTATGGGGCCTTTTTTAAGGGGCGGTGGAGCGCTGAGGCATGGCCTAGGTCATGGACAGCAGCGGGTTTTGAGAAGAACCTGGTGCTGCTAGAACTATTCCCGGTGGTGGTGGCAATCGAGTTGTGGGGGGAAGAATGCAAAAATTTGAAGATCAGGCTAAATTGCGATAACATGGGGGTGGTACAAGTCATTAATCGAATTTCCGGTTCATCGGTACCGGTGGTGAGATTACTGCGCCATCTCGTGTTGCGTTGTTTGCAGTGGAACATATTCTTGTATGCTGTACACATCCCGGGGGTGGATAACAAACTCGCTGACGCCTTGTCTCGATTTCAGTGGAACAGGTTCAGGGAGCTGGCGCCAGGGGCGGATGCAGAAGGGGTTCCTTGCCCTGGGTGGATGTGGGGGCTTGCATTGGAGCCGCTGCAGACTGGATCAGGAGGTCGGTGAGTGGGCAGACATGGGCTGCATACTCGAAAGTATGGGAGGAATGGGCCATTTTCAGACGGCTGGCAGGCGCCGAGCTGGGGGAAGGCGATATGGGCTTGTTAGTGGTGTATTTTGTGGTAAGACATATAGAGAAGGGAGGGTCGGTATCTGCTTTAGAGAAAAAACTAGCAGCTTTAGCGTTTTGGTTCAAATTGGAGGGTAGGACAGACCTCACGAAAACATTTTGGGTAAAACAGACGGTAAAAGGATACAAGAAAGGGCGCCAGTACAAGGACGAGCGGAGGCCAGTGTCATTTTCAATTTTGGGGAGAATTTTTGGGGTTTTAAAGGAAGTTTGTTCGTCCGAATACGAAATGCGTTTGTTTCGGGCGTTTTTTTCGGTGGCATTTTTTGGGGCATTTCGGATAGGGGAGTTGGTTAGTCCCTCAAAACGGGTGGCCGGGGGTTTTTTGGGGGGTGACGTACGGTCAGATGATGATAGGGTGGTTTTTCGGCTGAGACGGTCAAAGACGGATCAGAGGGGAAAAGGGAGGGACGTAATTTTGTATGCGATGCCGGGTTCAGAGATGTGTCCGGTAAGGGTGGTAAGGGAATATGCAGAGGGACGCCCTGAGGTTGGTGGCCCGTTTTGGGTACACGTGGATGGGTCTTTTGTTTCACGGTTTCAATTCATTGCAATTTTTAAAAAATGTTTGAAGATGGTGGGGTTAGACGAGCGGCTGTTTGCCTCGCACTCCTTCCGCATCGGGGCGGCAACCGAGGCGGCCCGGTGTGGGTTGGATGAGGCGGCAGTGAAGCGGATTGGGAGATGGCAGTCGAGGAGATTCCGTTCGTATGTTCGCCCTCATTTGTTGATGGATTAATAAATGGGGGGGAGAAAAGTAGTCTACAGGAAAGGCCGGTATCTTTTCTGTGGGGGCAAATTGTTAATAGTCATGATTTATTGTTTGTTTTTTCAGGTGGAAGACAGGCGCGCCTCGTATGGATCATGGGGCATTCTTATGTCTGTAGGGGGGCTAGAAGAGCGGATGCTAGGCCAGGGGGTAGGCAATTGGGAATTTCCAGGCAGGAGGCTACTATTCGTTGGTTGGGGATCCCTGGGATGGGTTGGGGCAGGGTGCTGTCGGAAGTACAGCGCTATGCTCGGCTCGACCGACCCCCAGATGTGTTGATGTTACACGTCGGGGGGAATGACCTGGGGATCCGGCCTATAGGGGATTTGATGACGGCAGTTAAGGCGGACGTCTTGACGATGCGGGCATCTTTCCCCAATATGTTGATCATCTGGTCAGACATTGTCGCGCGAAGTACATGGCGCATGGCAAGGTCGGTGGATCGGGTCAATAAGGGAAGGGTAAAAGTAAACAAGGTACTAGGGAGGTTTGTGGCTAAACACGGGGGTTTAGGGGTGAGACACAGGGAGTTGGAGGTTAATGTGGGTTTGTATCTGCTCAAGGATGGTGTTCATCTGACGGATGTGGGTATAGACTTGTGGATGATGGGTATACAGGAAGGGGTTCAGAGAGCCCTGCGGGTGTGGGGGGGCCCATAAGGAAAAGGGGGGTTTTCCTTCCGGGCTGTGGCGGTGTCCTTGGTCCTTGACGGTGACAGTGAAATGATGGAATGGAAATGGTTGGGGGGCTCATCGATGGGATGGCCCCCTATGGTGGTTATTGCAGTGGAACGGTGTCTGCTGCAATACGGTTACGGTGCACTGCGGGTTAAAAAGGGGTCTCAGAGCTGGGTCGGCTGGAGGCCTGGGTTATGGTAATTGGTACCGCAGTGTAAAAAAGGTTAATGGGGGTAGTTACTGTCAAGGATCAGTTGGGATTGGGTTAAAATATTAAAAGTGTTAATAATTTGGTTAAATATTGATTTGGTTACAAAATAAAAATGGCTGTTGTGGCCAATTTTCTCCAATTCACTGTGTCGGTCTCATTACTGGGGTGAAACTGGTTACGGGAAAGTGGGGGGTAAAAAGGGAAGTATTTAATGGAGGGAGGGGGTGCATAGAGAGTGGCACATTGGAAACTACACTAGTCAAGAAAAGCCCGGAGTAAAAGCACAAGGAATAAACGTAGGGCTGGCATGACTGGGGTGGAATCAGGGCAACGGAGGGTTAAGATAGCAGGAGAGCTCTCAGTCTCAGGGGAGTGGCTGGAGGAGCGGTCTGGTGAGGGGGCGGAGCCTTATATATAGGGGGCGGGAGCGGCGCCAAAACCACACGCAGGCAGAGTGAGAAGAGGGAGGCAGGATTTCCCACCCACCCGCCCTTGTTTGTTTCCTTTTTGTTGTGTGGTGCATCTGTTTTCTTTTCTTGCAGGTATAAGGACGGGTTGTCACGACAGCGGAGGCGGTGTCCTTGGTCCTTGACGGTGACAGTGAAATGATGGAATGGAAATGGTTGGGGGGCTCATCGATGGGATGGCCCCCTATGGTGGTTATTGCAGTGGAACGGTGTCTGCTGCAATACGGTTACGGTGCACTGCGGGTTAAAAAGGGGTCTCAGAGCTGGGTCGGCTGGAGGCCTGGGTTATGGTAATTGGTACCGCAATGTAAAAAAGGTTAATGGGGGTAGTTACTGTCAAGGATCAGTTGGGATTGGGTTAAAATATTAAAAGTGTTAATAATTTGGTTAAATATTGATTTGGTTACAAAATAAAAATGGCTGTTGTGGCCAATTTTCTCCAATTCACTGTGTCGTTCTCATTACTGGGGTGAAACTGGTTACGGGAAAGTGGGGGGTAAAAAGGGAAGTATTTAATGGAGGGAGGGGGTGCATAGAGAGTGGCACATTGGAAACTACACTAGTCATGCTGTGCAGAAGTGGGGGATCTAGTTCATCTGCAGTTCTTGTCCTGGAATAATTATAATAATCTATGTTCAATTAGTTTTGATTTTTGTTTAATTGTTGAAGTTAACAAACTGAAATTTGTTGTTGTTATTACTACTGTTATAATATTATTGTTTTACAAAAGAAACTCCAATTCCTGTATTAAAAAAAAAGAAAAGAAAAAAACTTTACTCTGGATTTTTTTAAAATTAGTAATGCAACTTTTACTGCCACTAGTATTTCAGCTTGAACAGCCAGCCATATCGGCCTGAGGACTGCAGGAAATAAGGTATGTGCAAAGTACATATTTTTTTATAAAAATGTATATATATATATATATATATATATATATATAGATACACACGCACACACACACTGGGCGAGGGCGAGACACAAAAAGCCAGACATGTGGACTGTTTAATAAGAGAGACCAGAACTAACTTTGCACTTGTTGACTACTCGTGCTTCCTGAACTTCCGGCCTCTCTAGTCACCAAAAGGAAGCACATCTATTTTAATAGCAGTTCAAAATAAAAGTTTTTCTCTGTTATGGCCTACTATACATGAAAAACTGGAAATTGTATACCCACCTTTCCGTAATTTTCCTTTCCTGGTGCATCTTCGTGGCAGCATACAAAGGCCCAGATTCAGGTAGAATGGAGCTATATTTGCGTGGGCAAAGAGCAAAGATTTTTCTCTGCGCCCACGCAAATATTTCGATTTGCCCAGCGATTCACGGAGTAGTAGCTCCGTAAATTGCGCGGGCGATATGCTAAACAGCCGGGCGTAAGGCTGCCTAATGTAAATGATCCCGCCGGGGGCGGGAATCATTTAAATTAGGCGCGCTCCCGCGCCGAGCGAACAGCACATGCTCCGTCGGGAAACTTTCCCGACGTGCATTGCGGCAAATGACGTCGCAAGGACGTCATTTGCTTCTAAGTGAACGTGAATGGCGTCCAGCGCCATTCACGAATCACTTACGTAAACAACGTGAAATTCAAATTTCACGAGCGGGAAGCGCAGCTATACTTTAGCATAGGTTGCCCCTGCTATAGCAGGAGCAACCTTGCGCTAAAGTCGCCATACGGAAACTCCGTACCTTGCGTGCGCAGGGCCCGCGCAACTTTTGTGAATCGGTGGTAGTATGCAATTTGTATACTATACGCCGATCACAATGGCCGCGCCCCCTAGCGGCCAACGCAAGAATGCAGCCTGGGATGTGAAGGCATAAGGAGGCTTATGTCTGTCAGATCCTAGGCTGCATTCGGTGTAACGAGGTTCCTGAATCAGGGGCACTCGTTACACCGGAGCAAGTAAGCACTTGCGCCGCGCAACCTATGGTTGCGCGGGCGCAAGTGCTTCTTGAATCTGGGCCAATGGGTTTAACTGTAAGTTAAACACACATCACATACGGCACTGTTAAGCTTAAACTGACAATTGCGCAGTCATGTGACACTGTACCCAAATACAATTAAAGTCCTTTTTTCCCACAAATAGAGCTTTCTTTTGGTGATATTTTTTTTTTGTTGCGCTATAAACAACAAAACAGCGTGGGGGCCTTTTGGTGGGCGTGGTTTTTTGTTTGTTTTTTTGGGGGGGCAGCATTTAATTTTTGGTCCCAGGCAGCACAATGTCTTGGGCCAGCACTGTTTCCTGGTGCATCATGGCACCATACAATGTGAACTAACTCGCCATACAGGAGGGTGCAAGAATTTTTTTGTGAAGGCCAGTATGCACAATGAATGTAGCCAGAAATGATAGGATAGAATGATAGGATAGAACTTAGGCCTTGATAGAGCTAAGGACCATAAGCAAGTTCCACATTGAGAACAATGGTTTCCTGGCGGGTCTACAACTTCGTGCAAGCCATTTTAAGAATTGCATCACTAAAGGGTTAAGGATTCCTTAAACTCCTATGAGTGCAGACAAGGCTGAAATTTTAACCTTAAACATATTCGAACTTAGGCCCCTGTTCAGCCTCAGTTGTAAGAACTGCAGAACCTTGGTTGGTTTATGTGATAAAGGACTCCAGGCTTTTGCTGCGTAAGATCTGCATAATTTACCCATATTCTCTGGTAGGTCTTATTTATGGAGACCTCTCTGGTTTGACACAAGGTAGACACTACCTGCACTGAGCATCCTTGACTTGGTAGCCTCCACCTCTCAACCTCCATGCCATCAAAAGTAGTCTCTTGGAGTTGGAGCTTTTTTTTTTTTTAGCTAAATAGCTTCCTTTACCTTACTGCAGTACTGGTTTCATGTGCTCATTGTTCATTTTTGCTTTGAAGTAGCTGTAATTCTGCTGTGATCTCCACACTTCCTGCTTGTCTAGCTCCTTATGAAAAAACTCATGGGAGCTTCTCACTGTGGTCCAAGCTGTGTGTCTAAAACTCCTCAGAACCAATCAGATTCATTTTAAAAACAAAACACTGTCCTGGATTTGTTTGTTTTTGTTCTGTGGGTCTCTTTACTTCACATAAACATGGAACCAGTTTAAAAACGAAAGTGAAACTACAGGCACATTATATGATTGAATTTAATCTATTTTTAATCATTTTTAAAAGGAATCAGTTAACTTTTATGTCTCTATACTCTGTAAACAGTCATTTCAGCAGAAAAATGTTTTTCCTTTAGTGCTCCTTTAACCACTAGCCAACCAGCCGCCGCAGTTTTACGGCGGCAGGTCGGCTGCCCGAAATCACGTAATATAACGTGATTTCGCATTTCAGCCAATAGGGGCGCGCGCTCCCCCTGCTCGACGGGCGCGATCACCGCCAGGCACCCGCGATCGCTCATTACAGAGCGAGAACTGGGAGCTGTGTGTGTAAACACACAGCTCCCAGGTCCTGTCACAGGGAGAAATGACTGATCGTCTGTTCATACAATGTATGAACAGCGATCTGTCATTTCCCCTAGTCAGTCCCACCCCCCCCCCCTTCAGTTAGGACACACCTAGGGAACATAATTGACCCCTTCCTCGCCCCCTAGTGATAACCCCTTCCCTGACAGTGACATTTTTACAGTAATCAATGCATTTTTATAGCATTGATCGCTATAAAAATGCCAATGGTCCCAAAAATGTGTCAAAAGTGTCCGCCATAAGGTCGCAGTACCCATAAAAATCGCTGATCGCCGGCATTGCTAGTAAAAAAAAAAGATATTAATAAAAATGCCATAAAACTACCCCCTATTTTGTAGACGCTATAACTTTTGCGCAAACCAATCAACGCTTATTGCGTTTTTTTTTTTAGAAAAATATGTAGAAGAATACGTATCGGCCTAAACTAAGGGGAAAAAAACTATTTTTTTATATGGGGGATATTTATTACAGCAAAAAGTAAAAAATATTTTTTTTTTTTCAAAATTGTCACTCTATTTTTGTTTATAGCGCAAAAAATAAAAACCGCAGAGGGGATCAAATATCACCAAAAGAAAGCTCTATTTGTGGAAAAAAAGGACGCCAAATTTGTTTGGGAGCCACGTAGCACGACCGTGCAATTGTGAGTTAAAGCGACGCAGTGCAGTATCACAAAAAGTGGCCAGGTCATTGACCAGCAAAATGGTCCGGGGCTAAAGTGGTTAGGGAGTGCCCAAGGCCCGGCCTTAACATTTTTAAGTCTAATAAACAGGATTATATTATTTCGGACCTTATCTTCTTATTTGCATATGCCGTCCTGAGTCTCCATGGTCTAAGAGGTTGTTCCATTGTCTGCTTATTCACCTGTTAATAGCAAAGTTCAACTTGCTACGAAGCACATTTGACCACTTTTTTCAGTAAAAGATCAACTACTTGTGGTAAGCTGCCATCTTTTGAGCACTTTTGTGGTTGTCCTTATTAGAGTCAGTGAAGGCGGACCATTAACAGCTTCTATCACTGGATATTATTTCACTGAATGTTCGTGGCAATTGTTGTGTATCTTGCAGTACACTACAGTTCTATGGACTCATATTAGCAGCACATGTATTTATTTAATTTATGTTATTGTGATTATTTATGGAATATTGGCCCGGATTCACGTAGATGCGCGTAACTTTGTGCGGGCGTAACGTATCCTAACGTATCCTGGCGTAGCGTAAATAGGCCGGCGTAAGCCCGCCTAAATCAAATTGTGAGGAGGTGGGCATGTGTTATGTAAATTAACCATGACCTGACGTGATTGCCGTTTTTTACCAACGGCGCATGTGCCGTCCGTGGAATATCCCAGTGTGCATTGCTCCAAACTACGCCGCAAGGACGCATTGGTTTCGACGTGAACGTAAATGAAGTCCAGCCCCATTCACGGACGACTTACGCAAACAACGTAAATTTTTCAAAATTCGACGCGGGAACGACGTCCATACTTAACATTGGTACGCCGCATGTACGCCACCATATAGCAGTGGTAACTTTACGCCGGGAAAAGCCTAACGAAAACGGCGTATCTGTACTGCGTCGGCCGGGCGTACGTTCGTGAATTTGCGTATCTAGCTGATTTATATATTTCTAGGCGTAAATCAGTGTACACGCCCCTAGCGGCCAGCGTAAATATGCAGTTAAGATCCGACGGCGTAAGAGACTTACGCCGTCGTATCTCCTTTGAGAATCTGGGCTATTAACTTTATATTCATTTATTTTCACCAAATGACCACCAATTATCTAGTGTAACTTTTAGGCACCTGTCACGTTGGGGTCTAGATGTTAATGTGTTTTTTTGTGTTATTTAGGTTATATTAGGAAGGCTGGTGCATCACTTGTTATTTATTTATTTATTCATTTATTTTCTATTATAGTTATTATTTTTATTTAATACCTATTAGCGCACTCACCCGTTTTTTTAATCCACATCGCAGCAGTGGTGTCCACTGTTTTTTTTGAGGTGCAGCTCATATTTAGTTAAATTTTTTGTTTAATTGCACATTTGGCGCGAGTTACATTTTTCCTTTTAAGGCCGGGTACACACGAACAAACATGTATGGTGAAAGCGGTCCGTCGGACCGTTTTCACCATACATGTCTGCCAGAGGGCTTCTGTACGATGGTTGTACACACCATCGTACAGAAGTCCGCGCGTAAACAATACGCGGGGCGTGTCCGCGGTGTCGCCGCGTCGATGACGCGGTGTCGCCGCGACAATGACGCAGCGACGTGGGCGGCCCGCCTTTAAAATGCTTCCACGCATGCGTCGAAGTCATTCGACGCATGCGAGGGACGGCGGGCGCCTGGACATGTACGGTAGGTCTGTACTGACGACCGTACATGTCCGAGCGGGCAGGATTCCAGCGGACTGTTTTAAAACAAGTCCAGGAATATTTGTCTGCTGGGAAAAGGCCCGGCGAACAAATGTTTGCTGGAATTCGGCCCGCTCGCGCCCACACACGACCGAACATGTCTGCTGAAACTGGCCCGCGGACCAGTTTCAGCAGACATGTTTGGTCGTGAGTATGGGGCCTAAGAGTCAGTGAATCAGCAGATCTAGTGAGAGATCGGGAGCTCAGTATTGACGAACTACAAGAGGCAGTTGCAGTGAAGCTCAAAGGACTGTTAAGTTTGAGTTTAAGACTGTTACCATAGGAGACAGCAATCCCGCAAGCGCAGATGTGGCTTCTTGCTGGGTCCTTTCCCTGCACGGCTGTTTTTTTTACTGAAGTCTCGGAGTCTGCTAATTGAATTTTCAGCTACCTAAGGCCTCTTTCACACGGAGCGGATCCGTAATTGATCCGATCCGTGTGTGTCCGTCGGCTCAGCGGGGATCCCCGCTGAGCTGTCGGCGGACAGGGCGGTCCCCACACACTGTGCAGAGACCGCCCTGTCTCTCCTCCACTCTCCCCTATGGGAAATCGTATGAATACAGACCATGTGTCCGTATTCATCAGATCCGTTCCGCCGGACGGAAGAAAAATAGGGTTTTCTTCCGTCCGCAAAAGCGGATCTTTGCGGACGCGGATGGTGGCGGACGTTATCATCCGCTAACGTCTGCAATCCCATAGGGATACATTACAAGTCCGTAAACGGACTTGTAATAAACGGACCGTTCGTCCGTACGTCTGAAAGGGGCCTAAGGGTGTCCTGGCCCTAACCCTCTTTCCCCCTAAAATACAAAAAGGACTGTCTGACTGTCATCTCTGTCCTGCAGCGGATCCTCCTCTGATCCGCTGTTGACTCACCGACATTAAAACAGCGATATCAGAACTGATTCAATCATACAGTTTGTAGTGTACATCGATTTGCAAAACAATGTGATAAAGGAATATTCCTGAACTTTGTTTTATCTCATGGTTACTGTGAAATTGTGTAAATGCAACAATGCAGTTCATGTTATCTCAGCTTGCAGAGCTTGGATTCATTGAAAAATGTAAATATTGCAGAATATCCAGCCTCATGCTACATAACTAAGCTTCATTTCATACTGAATAAACTAAATTGTTAATGTATCTTAAATAGAAAACTATCTTGAGATATATTTTTACTCCAAAAGCATTTTATTAAAACAAATTTGATAAAAAAAAGAAAAATCGATTTAAATAAAAAAAATCTGATTTAAATTAAAAAAATCATTGATTTATATCCATCCTGCTCACAACCCACCACATACAGAAGGATGTCAGCTATCTCTGGCCTGGGAAGTTCTCATTAGACTGGACAAGGCCAGAGACCTTGCTACACTATATTTAATTTTTTTTTAAGCCCTGTTGAGGGGCTTTGATTAGATATCAGGAGTCTTAACAGACCCCTGATGTCTCTTTTTTGAAATAGTGAAAGGGACTGAGTCCTCATTCTCTTTTTCTCTCTCTCCACAACCTCGGCTCCACTATAGTTGAATGAATTGAAGTCTCTGTATAGAGACTTCCATTTAATGCATGAACTGAAGCATAGTACACAGTTTACTTTGCTTCAGTGATGAGTGAACACAGGGAGCGATCGGTATTGATCGCTCCCTGTGTTCATTTAGGAAGTGGCTGCTGAACATGACATGTTTACCAGCCCCCACCCTTCATCCGAACACCGATTTATCCAGGGCTTTTTTTTAGGGGGAACTTGGGGGAACTCAGTTCCACCACCTCAGGCTCATGCCCTCTGGAGCCTGCTCACCACAATCACTTGTAAACACAGAAGTCTTGTTCCTGTGTTTATAAGTGACAGCTCTGCACTCTGTACGTAATACAATCCTGGTATTTGATGCCCCTTTAAGATCCTCCTACTGTTTGTGAAATTTGACTGACCACACCCACTATTTGATGTGATTTGGAGGGTGCGCGTAGGGGGAGTGGTTTTTGTGGGGTCATGGTTAAAGGGGTTTTAAAGGTAAATGTTTTTCACCTTAATGCATCCTATGCATTAAGGTGAAAAAACATCCGACAATACCGCCCCGCCCCCCCCCCCCCCCCCCGAGCTCCCGTTTTACTTACCTGAGCCCTTAAAAGTCCCGCACTCGCCCCCGTCATTCTCCTCGTTTCTGCGCCTGGCCATTGATTGGCTACACTAGATGGATTCAAAGCAGCGCAGTCATAGGCTTGTGCTGCTGTCAATCACATCCAATGATGCGCTGGGGGCGGGGCCAAATGATGCAGTGAGAGGCAATAGCCACCAGCTGTATAACGGGAGCTCGCCCGCAGGAACTCAACACCATGCGAGCTTGCTTGCATGAAGGTGTTGAGTTCTTGCTGGAAGAGCAGAGACAGCCGCCGAGGGACCCCAGAAGACCAGGTTCGGGGCCACTCTGTGCAAACCGAGCTGCACAGTGGAGATAAGTATAACATGTTTGTTATTTTAAAAATAAAAAATAAACTCTACAACCCCTTTAAGTTCCAGCACCTATTGTTTGAGAAAAAAAGCCCTGGATTTATTACCCCAGCAGCAGCTTGCAGGAGGGGAGGGGCGAAAAGCAGCCAGAAGCACTGAGGAACGGGGGACATAGCAGGGATCGGTGCTGCTGGGGGGTTCAAGTACAGGATGGGGGGGTTTGAACAGCAATAGAGGCTTTTATTTACAATCCTCCTGCGGCTCCCTTTCAGCAGCTAAAGCCCATGGGAGAGGAGAGGAGGAGAAGCTGCCAGCAGGGGAGCTGCAGGTAGATTGGTGCTGCAGTGGGGGGCGGCAGAGAAGAGCGGCGGGCCCAGTCCGGGAACATGGACATGGTGGGACACCTTTCTGAAAATTGTGACTGTCCCGGCAAATCCGGGACGGTTGGTAACTATGTTTTTGGGTCCATAGACATCAATGGAAGCACAATAAACATGCATGTTCATGCATTTTTGGTTGGGTTTTGTGTTCAACAATCAGTCTCCTTGTTCCACAAAACAAACAAAAAAAAGGCATTAAAATGCATAAAAAATGTGCTGAAAACACACTAAAAAACACACTGTTACTGTATACCGAACCTTAGCGGTTTAGTGTGCGCCAGCTGTCCATGACGGCAGTGTAATGTGTGTTACGGTTCTTTTTTTGTAAGTTGTGAACAAAGTGACACT
This sequence comes from Rana temporaria, assembly GCF_905171775.1. NCBI lineage: Eukaryota > Metazoa > Chordata > Amphibia > Anura > Ranidae > Rana > Rana temporaria. Next base: position 78,691,287 of record NC_053498.1, read on the forward strand.
TCATTTATGTCACTGTAGTACAGCAGACATGTGATCTTGTCCTGTGTGCTGCAATAACGCGCAGCGTGTCTGCGTTTTATCACAGCTCACTTTATTGCACTTGTGGAGTGTCTTGTGAATAGGACAGAATTGTTCTGTGTTTTCCAGAAGCGACTGCCATTCTCCCAGCGTGGAAAAACACCGGTCACCACACTTATATGTAAACTGGCCCTAAGGCTTCATAAAGGAGCCTTTTGTGCTACAATGTGTCTCCATGTCAGGATGTTGATATTTTTCAGACCATCATGACGTAACAACTTTATGTAACACACAAAAGCAAACCTAACTCCCCCCCAGGCTCATGTGCAGCACAACTCCCCTCCTCAAATTCGGCACCCTGCATTTATTTATAACTAACAGGAAGCAAGAGAGCAGAACACAAAATGGAGCCAACACTGTTTCCCTCAGCGAGCGCCCACATCGCACACTCAGCTCGTTGCAGCACAAGTGTCGCGAGACTTGCCCTAACCTCTCTCGCTCACTACGCACGCGCCGGAAAACCCTCCCAGTCGCTCCTGCCGACGTGACTACTGTGCGCAGGCGCCGCTCGCTGCAGTCGAACACCTGAAGACTTCCCGAGCCCAGGAGCGAAGAGCGCACGCGCCGCCAAATCTCGCGTCCCTGGCCATTCGCAAGCTGCGCGAGATTTGCCTACGCCTGCGCAGTGAGCAGGATGAGTCTTGGAGAGGTGCTGGTACTTAGTACCCTTGAGTACCGGCAGAGGAAAGCCCTTGTTTTGATGGCTTTAAAAGTTTCCTGCCGCAGCCTGTAATTGGTGCTCGAGCTTATGAGCCGCGGCCTGGAGCGGAGATCCCCCCGCGGGGCCCGAGCGCTCACATTTAGGTGGAGATAAAGTACCATGCGAGTGGAGTGAGGTGAGAACTATCCCAGAGGAGCCCAATGAGCGGAACACAGTCTGCGGCCTCGGACAGGTGAGTGAGGACACACTGTGCATGCTTCTCTATGACTCCTATGTGTGTCTATGGGACTCCTTCACACACCACAGACATGGAGGGTGTCCATCCACTGCACAACTTTACACAGCTCTGCCTGTCAGGACAGGAGAGTGAGGACACACTGCATGCTTCTCTATGACTCCTATGTGTGTCTATGGGACTCCTTCACACACCACAGACATGGAGGGTGTCCATCCACTCCACAACTTTACACAGCTCTGCCTGTCAGGACAGGAGACTGATTCTTACTCTGCTAGAGGCGAAGCAGGATGACATGAACCCCCAGGAGCTTTACTCCATAAGATTCCAGCACAGTATGGCACACTTACCTAGAAAGCCACCCTCTCCAGTGCTGCGCTGTCCGTACACCTGCTGGTCACGGGGGGGGGGGGGGGGGGGCGCCGCCGCCGCCGCCATCTTCACCTGGTCTTTCTTTCAGGTTCGCCTACTGAAATGCCCAGATGTGAGGATGTCACCCCCACGCCTGATCGTGGCACAGAGCGGTACCATAATATACGCTGAGCTGCGCATGTGCGGCGTAGTGTAGATTATCGCTGACAGGCGTGGAGAAGCCATTATGACAGATGCTCAAATACTCTGCCTGTCAGCATTTTTCTTTTTTACTTCTGTTTAACCCCTTGTGTTCATGCTGCCACGGCTTCTAATCCCACACCCCTGTGCCACTTCATCGCCGCTTCCACTTCTTTAACAAAAGGCAATGCAAGGCATGTTAAAGTTGTGCAGGATTGTGGGCTGTCTGAATGTAACCTTGCAAAATGTGTAAGGAAAAAGTAGCGCAGGAACCTTTTTCTAAGTCTGAGCGACTGGAACAGTTCCGAACTTCCATTGCCACTAATAGGGTGCCACTTGTCATGTGACTTTGAACTCTCACGTCCTGGAAATGTGAACCGGGGCTTGGAGTATTAGGCCTCATTTACACTTCCTTTGACTTCACCACTTGCAGGGCCGATCCGCCCTATAGGCTCACTCTGCAAGCCGCTTAGGGCTCCGCAAAGCTGCAAAGGGCCCCCCAAATTACTAGAGGACCCGCCTGGTGAGAAGTAATTTTCGCCCCTCACCCTGCTTCTCAACTCACTGGCTGCATGGGAGAAGAGGTAAGAAGTCAGCACCCCCTGCTTCTCAATTTAATGTAAGATGTCATTTCCGACAGCAGAACACCCCCTCCCCCCGCTTCTCAACTTTCTTTAATGTGACATGTCACTGTCGTCAGCGCCCCCCCGTTTTTCATTTTTAATGTGCCATGTCATTTTGCTTAGGGCCCCAGGGAGGTCAGGATCTGCACTGACCACTTGAACTTCGGAAGATTTGACCCCCTTCATGACCAGGACATTTTTTTTTTTGCTATTCAGCACTGTGCCACTTTAATTGACAATAAAACACGTTCAATAAAATCAAGTTTCTTAAAGTGGTTGTAAACCCTTACAGACCACTTTAACCTACAGGTAAGCCTAGATTAAGGCTTACCTGTAGGTCCAAGAAATATCTCCTAAACCTACACGGGGAAGGAGATATTTTCCAAAAAATAAAGTATGGTGTGTGTGTAAATGCTGGAGTTTTTATTTTTACAACATTACTAATGGCAGTGATCAGTGACTTTTTATAATGATACAGCAATAGTGCAGTGGACAATCTGACACTAACTGATGCTGGGGGGGAGGGAACTGACTAACTGACATTAACAGTGATCAATGCAAAAAATATGTGCTGTCACTGTAACAATGACAACTGACTGGGAAGGGGTTAACACCTACGGCAATCAAGGGGTTAAATATGTGCCTAATTGTGTGCTGCTTTTTTTTCTAATAATCTGTCAGATTCTCATCCCTGCGTAGCACCCTGTGCCCCCTGCCCGGGCATGCAGATCATGTACTAGGTACGTGATCTGCTTTGTGGCTTCACATCTGGTAGCCGATCAGCAAGCGATTAAAGCACCTACCACTTCAACACTTTTTTTTTATGCTTCAGGAATGCTTTAATGAAGCATGTGTGTGTTGATTTTCTATTTGTTTTCAATAGTACCCCTGTTCAGCCGATCTCCAGCTTATTGGTGCCCTCATTCAGCAGATCCCCAGCTTATTGGTGCCCTCATTCAGCAGATCCCCAGCTTATTGGTACCCTCATTCAGCAGATCCCCAGCTTATTGGTACCCTCATTCAGCAGATCCCCAGCTTATTGGTACCCTCATTCAGCAGATCCCCCAGCTTATTGGTACCCTCATTCAGCAGATCCCCCAGCTTATTGGTACCCTCATTCAGCAGATCCCCCAGCTTATTGGTGCCCTCATTCAGCAGATCCCCCAGCTTATTGGTGCCCTCATTCAGCAGATCCCCCAGCTTATTGGTGCCCTCATTCAGCAGATCCCCCAGCTTATTGGTGCCCTCATTCAGCAGATCCCCCAGCTTATTGGTGCCCTCATTCAGCAGATCCCCAGCTTATTGGTACCCTCATTCAGCAGATCCCCCAGCTTATTGGTACCCTCATTCAGCAGATCCCCCAGCTTATTGGTACCCTCATTCAGCAGATCCCCAGCTTATTGGTGCCCTCATTCAGCAGATCCCCAGCTTATTGGTGCCCTCATTCAGCAGATCCCCAGCTTATTGGTGCCCTCATTCAGCAGATCCCCAGCTTATTGGTACCCTCATTCAGCAGATCCCCAGCTTATTTGTTCCCTCATTCAGCAGATCCCTTGCTCAAAGAAGTGCTCCTGGCTCTGCTAATCCCCCACTCAGTAGTAACATCCAGCTGTGCTGATCCTCTTCTCTCTCTCTCCGGTCCCCGCTCACCTTCTGTAGCGTTCCCATGTTGCACACCACATGTTCTGTCTGCTAGTGGATCCTTTCTGGTCCGGACCTCACTCACCTTCCTGCTGTTCTACACTGCGCACCAGATGTGACATCTGCACCAGACACTTCCACAATATATACACATGTAGTGACTTCTTTCCGGTTCACTTGTTGGTTTCCCAGTGTACCCTGGGATATCTCATACCTCCAAAGCAAAGCTAAAGTCTCTCAGAAGCGGCAGGTGCTTCAAGCAAGCGTTATCAAACTTCTATGGAGGCTTGGAAGCACCAAGAAAGTGACATGGGGTATCATTTTTGAAGCAAATAAAATATGTATACAGGACTGTACCTTACACTAAATAATGATAAATAACAGTTTTATTTAGTGACAGGGACTATGATTAGTATTTAGAATGCTTTAAGCCCTCATTCACATTGAACACGGCTTTGAAATTGTGCGACTCCATCTGAAACCGCAAAGCTGCATTGTTGGGACCGACTTTAACCACTTAAGACCCGGACCAATATGCAGGTAAAGGACCAGGCCCCTTTTTGCGATTCGGCACTGCGCCGCTTTAACTGACAATTGCGCGGTCATGCGACGTGGCTCCCAAACAAAATTGGCGTCCTTTTTTCTCGCAAATAGAGCTTTCTTTTGGTGGTATTTGATCACCTCTGCGGTTTTTATTTTTTGCGCTATAAACAAAAATAGATCGACAATTTTGAAAAAAAATCAATATTTTTTTACTTTTTTGTTATAAATATCCCCCAAAAATACATAAAAACTTTTTTTCCTCAGTTTAGGCCGATACGTATTGTTCTACCTATTTTTGGTAAAAAAAAAAAATATCGCAATAAGCGTTTATCGATTGGTTTGCGCCAAATTTATAGCGTTTACAAAATAGGGGATCGTTTTATTGCATTTTTATTAATCATTTTTTTTTTTTTACTACTAATGGCGGCGATCGGCGATTGATTTTTTTATTTTTTTCGTGACTGCGACATTATGGCGGACGCCTCGGACAATTTTGACACATTTTTTGGATCATTGGCATTTTCAAAGCAAAAAGTGCTATAAAAATGCATTGTTTACTGTAAAAATGACAATTGCAGTTTGGGAGTTAACCACTAGGGGGCGCTGAAGGGTTTAAGTTTGACCGCATGTGTGTTTCTAACTGTAGGGGGGCGGGGCTGGACGTGTGATGTCATTGATCGCCTTTCCCTATTTTAGGGAACAGACGATCAATGACAGCGCCACTGTGAAGAACGGGGAAGGTGTGTTTACACACACCTCTCCCCGTTCTTTAGCTCCTGTGACTTATCGTGGGACTCCGACGGCGATCAGGTGCCGCGGAGCTTCGGACCGGGTCGCGGGCAAGGTACGTGATTGTGCCCAGCTGTGCCATTCTGCCGACGTATATCGGCGTTAGGCGGTCCTTTAGTGGTTAAAGACATCTGTTCGGCTACATGCACCAAAGTCTTTTGAAGTCGCAGGAACTACTTTTGCAAATCGGTGTGGCGCCGCAAAGTCTGCATCGCTCCAATTGGAACGGTGCCCTTGCCAGGAATAGGCTGCGACTTGTATGACAAGTCGCTTCAATGTGGATGAGGGCCTAAAAAGTGTGCCCAATGCCACATTTAGAATCAAGTGTAAACAAGCCCTTAAACCCAAAAGCAAACCTCTTACATTGCAGCTTACCTATTCTTTAATGCAGGGGTGCCCAACCTTTTGAAGGCCGAGGGCCACTTAAAGCGACTTGGTAACCAGTCACGGGCCACAGTGAGCGGAGTGGGCAGATGACAGGTCTGTGTCCAGTCTGCATATGCCATGCAGACACAGCCCAATCTACTCCATGGGCGCTCTGATCCAGATGGAAGGGGACAGATCCACTTCTGGTGTGTGTGTGTGTGTGTGTGTGTGTGTGTGTGTGTGTGTGTGTGTGTGTGTGTTTGTTTTTGCAGATCGGATTGGAGGTAGGCAGGTGTAAACGGACAAAAGTCTGTTTACATCTGCCGAGGTGAATGGAGGGTCCGATTGGGTCGGACCGATCGCTTGAAAGGGGCCTAAGGCTGCTTTTATACTGATGGTCTATTGCGGCGCAGTGTACCTGTGATTTTTATTTTTTTTTCCCGCCAGTTAGCTGCACTTTGCCATAGACGTCTATTATATCCTGCAGGTGTGGTGCACTTTCTGAAAAGCCGCTTGCTTCCTCTACTGCCGGCTTTATTTACAACACTGATGCTCTCAGATGGCAGGCCGGCAACCTGCAATCTGGGCTTGCCAACCAGCCATCCCAGAGCAGGAGGTCGTAGGCCACATCAGAGGGCTCTGCGGGCAACCGGTTGGGCACCCGCAGGGTTTGACAAATTTGCTTGGAATCTAGGAGCCAGCTAAAAAAGTTAAAAGCCAGAAAACGCGCCCCGTCCCGCCAAGCTCGCGCGCAGAAGCGAACCCATAGCTGAGTAGCGCCCGCATATGTAAACGGTATTTGAATCAAACCGCGATCGTTAGAGCGAGAGCAATAATTCTAGCCCTAGACCTCCTCTGTAACTCAACATGTAACCAGTAGAATTTTTTTAACCGTCGCCTATGGAGATTTTAAAGGGTAAAAGTTTGTCGGCATTCCACGAGCGGACGCAATTTTGAAGCGTGACATGTTGGGTATCAATTTACTCGGCGTAACATTATCTTTCACAATATAAAAAAAAATTGGGATAACTTTACTGTTGTCTTATTTTTATTAATTAAAAAAAGTCAAAATTTTCCCCAAAAAAGTGCGCTTGTTAGAGCGCTGCGCAAATACGGTGTGACAAAGTATTGCAACGATCGCCATTTTATTCTCTAGGGTGTTAGAATAAAAAAATATATAATGTTTGGGGGTTATAATTAGCGGGAAGGAGATGGCAGTGAAGAAACACTTTAAGAACTTTTGTTTTACTTGTAATGCCAACGGCCACCACCAGATGGTGCCAGGTCACAGAAGGAAGCTTGGGCCTTCACAAGGCTGCAAAGCCGCGGCTGTCATGATCGCGCACGGAGACACAGGATCCTGCGCCCCCGCCGGTAATTGAGGCCGCAATTACCGGCAGGCGCCAGGTCACAATTTCTTGTCGCAATTGCGACCGGGCGCCCGGATTTAGTCGAGCCCTGCCATGAGATGCCATGTTGAACTTCCAGTATGAGAGATTGATAACACCAAATGTAGCACACCTGCTCCCAATTCACACCAGCAGTTTAGACATTATTGGCTGTGTGTTGAGTTATTTTGAGGGGTCATCAAATTGACACTGTTATACAAGCTATACACCCACTACACAACATTGTAGCAAAGTGTCTTTTCTTCAGTGTTGTCACATGAAAAGATAAAATATTTGCAAAAATGCGAGTACAGTACCTATACGTAAGCCTTATTATAGGTTTACCTATAGGTAATCATGTATGGGAGCTTAAGGCCCCTTTCACACTGGGGCGTTATTCGAGCGAAGCCTCATCTGCAATCTCAATGTGAAAGCCTGAGTGCTTTTAGAGCCCTTTCACACTTCCAGCGCCCAAAAAACACTGGTAAAGCACCGTTAAGACCCTAAAGTTTTAGGGCGCTTTTGCAGTGCCTCAGTGTGAAAGGGTAAGGCGTTTTTACAGCGCTTTTCAATTCATTTCAATGGAGAGGGGTGTTTTTGGAGTTTTTTTTTTTCAGCGCCCAAAAGCTGCTCCAAAGATGCTGCTTGCTCCAAGGGTCCATTGAGATGCATGGAGAGCGTTTTATGAGCTTTTTAATGGCGCTATTTTTAATGCTAAAACGCTGTAAAAATGTTTCAGTGTGAAAGGGGTCTAAGAGAAAAGCGGCTGTGAAGGAGATCTGCCTTATAATTGGCTACACGTCTTCCCCTCTTCATATATTATGTAAAATGTTTTCTTTATATGGTAATATTCCATAGCTATGCCTGAGCAAGAGGATAGTTGCATGTGGGTAGCAATGATGTCATTCAATACTTTGTTTCAAATATCCTAAACTTTGGGTCCCACATTTTCCTCCTCTTGTGAGATTGTGAAAGTTTGGAGTGCGACCAACCACTACTGTTGTGGTTATTGTTTTTTATGGTTATACTGATACTGGTGTATCCCTTGAGTCAGGAGAATACCCGGATGGCTCTGTTTTTTTTGTAATTCTGCTCTGTGAAAACTTAATAGAAGAACTGCCTAGCAAAAAGCAGCGATTTTAACCAGTTTTGAGACGTAGGCTGTCTGGTTGCTTAGATAATGCTTGGCATAGAAAAGCTCAAATGTGGGAAACCCCGATCTAGATACACGTGCTGTTTGTGTACACCCCTGTAGATGTCGTGTGTGTGTGTGTGGGGTTTTTTTTTTTTTCCAGTGGCCACACACTTATTACTGTATTTATTGGCGTATAACACTCACTTTTTTACCCTAAAAATAGAGGGTAAACTGTGCCTGCGTGTTATACGCAGGGGGCTTTGGAAAGTTTTTTTTTTTTCCTGAAACTTCCCTCTTTTAAAGTTGGGGTGCGTGTTATACGCCGATTAAATACGGTATTTAAAAAAAAAAAGATTGTGAGGTTTTTAGCTTCTATGTAGAATTTACTAATTTACATATGGCATTATTTCTATCTCCAAGTCTCATAATCTAGTATGGATGCACCGATACCAGGTGTTTTTTTTTTTTTTCTTTTGTGACAGTACAGATGAAACTCAAAATTCGAATATCATGCAAAAGTTCATTTATTTCACTAATGCAACTTTAACCACTTAAGACCCGGACCAATATGCAGGTAAAGGACCTGCCCCCTTTATGCGATTCGGCACTGCATCGCTTTAACTAATAATTGCGTGGTCGTGCGACATGGCTCCCAAACAAAATTGGCGTCCTTCTTTTGCCACAAATAGAGCTTTCTTTTGGTGGTATTTGATCACCTCTGCGGTTTTTATTTTTTGCGCTATAAACAAAAATAGAGCAACAATTTAAAAAAAATTCAATATTTTTTACTTTTTGCTATAATAAATATCCCCAAAAAAAGATATAAAAATAGTTTTTTTCCTCAGTTTAGGCCAATACATATTTTACATATTTTTGGTAAAAATAAAATCGCAATAAGCGTTTGGTTTGCACAAAATTTATAGCGTTTACAAAATAGGGGATAGTTTTATGGCGTTTTTAATTAATAATTTTTTTTTTTTTTACTACTAATGGCGGCAATCAGCAATTTTTTTTCATTATGGCGGACACTTTTGACACTATTTTGGGACCATTGTCATTTTCACAGCGAAAAGTGCTATAAAAATGCACCGATTACTGTGAAAATTACACTGGCAGTAAAGGGGTTAACCAGGAGGGGGCGCTGTAGGGTTTAAGTGTGTTCTGAGGGAGTGTTCTTACTGTGGGGGGGCGTGGCTGTTTGTGTGACGTCACTGATCGTTGTTCCCTAACACAGGGGTCCGCAGGGGTGGTCACGGAGAACGGGACCAGGTTGCGAGGGCGCCCCCGACCCACAGCTGTGCTCTTAAAGGCGATGTACAGGTACGTGCCTGTGCCCAGCCGTGCCATTCTGCCGACGTATATTGGCGTGAAGGGGTCCTTAAGTGGTTAAAAGGTGAAACTAATGTATGAGACGCATTACATGCAAAGCAAGATAGTTCAAGCCATGATTTGTCATCATTGTGATGATTATGGCTTACAGCTCATGAAAATCCACAATCTCAGAAAATTTGAATATTGTAAAAAGGTGGAATATTCTAGGCTCAACGTGTCCTACTCTAATCTGCTAATTAAGCCAGAACACCTGCAAAGGGTTCCTGACAATCACAATTATGGGGAAGACTGCTGACCTGACAGTTGTGCAGAAAACCATCATTGACACCCTCCATAAGGAGGGAAAGCTTCCAAAAGGTAATTGCAAAAGAAGTTAGATGTTCCCAAAGTGCTGTATCAAAGCACATTATAAAGCCCCATACACACGGTAGGTAGAAGCTATGAAGAAGCACTAAGGCATAGTGCGAAACGTCAGCTTTTCTTTTGTTGTGCTGTTTTTTGCTGTGGCATGTATTTTGTGATTTTTAATTAAAGGAGGAGTTTTTTTGGAGTGCGGCTGTCCCAGCTTTTTTCCTTTATCCTAACCTACACGGTAGGACTTTTTGACGACAAACTTCAAAATGAGCAAGTTATCAAAAAAATCCTGTGTGTACGCTCCATTGGATAAACTTTTTTGGTTTTCATTGGACAAAAGTTCGCTCTGCAAACGGACAAACTTTTCAGCAACAAAAGTCCTACGGTGCAAAGTCCTATCGTGTGTGTGTGTACAGAAATCAATTGGACTTTTGTCCGAAGTACAAACACACATGGCCAGAACCAATGTTAAGATTAACCAACAATAGCAGAAGTTGACCAGGGTGGCGGTAAAGAGCAGGTAAATCACGTGATGGGAAAGTTTGCAAAATAGTCCTGCTGTGTGTATGCTATGGGTGTGCCCGGCCAACTCCCTTCAAACAAAAATCCATGGAAATGTTTGTTTGAGGTCCGATCATGTGTATGAGGCTTTAGAAAGTTATGTGGAAGGGAAAAGTGTGGAAGAAAAAGAAGCAGCAGGGATGACCGCAGCCTGGAGAGGATTGTCAGGAAAAGGCCATTCAAAAGTGTTAGACTTTCACAAGGAGTGGACTGAGGCTGGAGTCAGTGCATCGAGAGCCAGCATACTAGCTCATTATGTAGTACTTACCTGAGATCGAAGCCCCCACAGCGGTCCTGGGTGACCTCCTCTGTCGCCGCCATGATACCCGGAGTGACTTCCGGTTATCGCTGCTCTGGCGCTGTGACTGGCCGGAGCAGCGATGACGTCACGCGCACGGGTGCCGCCACGAACGGCATGGTTGCCGTTAGGGCGCAGGCACACTGAGCGTGCCACCGTAGACATTGTGGCCGGTATTTTCTGAAAATATCTCCATATACATTTTAGGTTTGGGAGATATTTGTTGCACCTACAGGTAAGCCTTAATCTAGGCTTACCTGTAGGTTAAAGTGGTTGTAATGGATTGCAATGTATGCCTTTCTGGTTATAGACACCATCCACTCTTAAAGCGGGGTTTCACCCTAAAACATTTTTTTTTATTCTTTTCTACCATGCCATCCAGCATACTAGCGCGAGCTACAGTATGCATTTATTTTATTTTTTTGCGCCGTACTCAGTTTAATCCCGTAGTTAAGTTTCAGACTCCCCGCGAGGAGTAGGCATTCCTATGCAGAGGGGAACATGATTGACGGCCGGCTATGGCGCGTCACGCTTCCCGAAAATAGCCGAAATAGGACTTGGCTCTTCACGGCGCCTGCGCAGTCAGCTCCTAGTCTGTGCGCAGGCGCCGTATAGCGCTGTGAAGAGCCGAGTCCTACTCCGGCTATTTTCGGGAAGCGTGACGCGCCATAGCCGGCCGTCAATCATGTTCCCCTCTGCATAGGAACGCCCATTCCCCGCGGGGAGTCTGAAACTTAACTACGGGATTAAACTGTGAGTACGGCGCTAAAAATAAAGGCATACTGTAGCTCACGCTAGTATGCTGGATTTCATGGTAGAAACTTGTTTTTTAGGGCGAACCACCACTTTAACGTTTAATACCATGGTCCTTACTTTTGTATTGTGAAAAATGTGACAACCACTTTAAAGGGTCAGTCCAAGTCTTCTACAGTTGGGTCCATATATATACAATTTTTATACTTTTGGCTCTGTATGCCACCAGAATAAAATTAAAACGAAACAATCCAAATGAATTTTGAAGGGCAGACTTTCAGCTTTTATTTAAGGGGTTGAACATAAATATCAAGTACGTATTTTAGGAACTAAGTAATCTTTTATAGTGCAGTGCTTCTCCATATTATGTGAATTTATACTAAATAAATCTTAACAATATATGCAAAATCCTTGAAACCAGTCTGTATGTGAACGATGTTCAATAAATCAAGACTGGTTTCAAGGATCTTGCAATGGCTGTTGTTGTTTATTTAGTATAATTCGCATATTAAGCAGCGCTGCACTATATGATTACGTGACTTCATTGTGTGGTGTAGTGGAAACACTGTGAGTGTCACAGCAGCTGCAGATAATTACTATCATATTGCACATTATCTTAGTACTTTATTAGTCAGTAGTGGCACTGATTGTTATAGACACCAAATTTTAGAACTGCAACCATTCTTTTTACATAGTCCCTCCATTTTCAGGGGCTCTCAGATGTAATGGAACAAATTAATACAATCCTCAATAAAATGTTTGTTTTTAATATTTTGTTGAGAATCCTTTACTGGCAATGACTGCATGGTCTGGAACCCATGGACATTACCAAAGACTGGGTTTCCTCCTTTTTGATACTTTTCCAGGCTCTTACTGCAGCTGTCTTCAGTTCATTGTTTTTTTTGTGAGTCTTTCTGCCTTTTAGTTTTCCCTTTTAGCAAGTGAAATGAATGGTCAATTGGGTTGAGATCAGGTGATTGATTTGCCATTGCAGAATATTCCACTTATTTTCCTTCAAAAGCTCCTGGGTTGCTTTTGCAGTGTGTTTTAGATCATTGTCCATCTGTACTGTGAAGCGCCATCCAATAAATTTTGCTGAAGCTGGGCTGACAGTATATCTCTAAACACTGTAGAATTCATTCGGCTGTCACATCAATAGGCACCAATGTCCCAGTGCCACTGGAAGTCATGCATGCCCATGCTATAACATTGCCTCCACCATGTTTTTCAGAGGACTTTGTGTGCTTTGGACCATGAGCTGTGAGCTGTTCACACTTTTTTTTTTTCCTTCAGTCATTCTGGTACAGATTAATCTTTCATCTGTCCAAAGACTGCTTTTCCAGAACCGGTCTGGCTTTATTAGAAGTTTTTTGGCAAAGTCTTATCTGGCTTTTCAATTCATCAGGCTTATGAATGGTTTGCACCTTGTGGTGAACCCTCTGTATTTGCTCTCGTGATACGCCCACCTCCTTGAGCGTGTCCTTCACTTGTCTGGATTGTTGTAAATGTGTTTTTTCTTTACCATAGAGCGCATCCTGCTATCATCCACCACTGTTATCTTCCATGGGCATCCAGGCTTTTTTATGTTGCTGAACTCTCCTGTGCGTTCTTCGTTCCTCAGCTATCTCTCTGGTGGATTTGTTTAATTTTTGAATCCTTAAAATGGCCTGTTTCACTTGTATGGACAGCTCCTTTGAGCGCATGATGTAGGTTCACCGCAATAGATTCCAAATGCAAATACCACACTTAAGGCCTGTACACACGATATGAAAATCGCAAGAAAAATGTAATCTGACGATTTTCGCATTGTTAGTATGGTGCTTCCGACATCCGATTCCAGTTTTTCGTGCGACAAAAGCTGGATGTGCATACTTTAAAATTTTTGTCGTACGTGAACTTGACGTCCAATTTTTGTTTTAATTAGTACGGTTTTCGTACAAAGAATCATAAGAGCAAGACTACGCATGCTCAAAAACGAAATACGTACAAAACTAGTCAACACATTATGTCACTTCTGAAATTGTATTCTGTCGTACAAGATTTTTCGTATGGTGAGTAACCTCTTCAGTTTTGACACAAGACTAGCATGCAACAAAAATGGACCAACGGTCATCCGAAAATCTGATCATGTGTTTTGAGGCTTTAGAATCCACTCCAGACCTTTTACCTGCTGAAAAGGAGTAGCCCACACCTGGCCGTTAATTGGCTTTTGATTCAATTGTACAATTACTTTTGGTCTCTTGAAAAAGGGGGTGGCTATTAACCACTTAAGGGCCCCTTCACGCCAATATACGTTGGCAGAATGGCACGGCTGGGCACAGGCACGTACCTGTACGTTGCCTTTAAGAGCCCCCCGGCGGCGCGCTCTTGACCGCGGGACCCGCAGACCCGTTTGCCGCCGTGTCCGGGTCACAGAGAGGAAGAACGGGGAGAGGTAAGTGTAAACAAACCTTCCCCGTTCTTCCTAGTGTGGCTGTCAGTGATCGTCTGTTCCCTGTGTTTAGGGAACAACGATCAGTGATGTCACACGCACAGCCACACCCCCCACAGTAAGAACACTCCCTCAGAACACACTTAACCCCTACAGCGCCCCCTCCTGGTTAACCCCTTCACTGCCAGTGTAATTTTCACAGTAATCGGTGCATTTTTATAGCACTTTTCGCTGTGAAAAAGACAATGGTCCCAAAATAGTGTCAAAAGTGTCCGATGTGTCTGCCATAATGTCGCAGTCACAAAAAAAAAACGCTGATCGCCGCCATTGGTAATAATAAAAAAAAATAATAATAAAAATGCCATAAAACTATCCCCCATTTTGTAAACGCTATACATTTTGTGCAAACCAATCAACGCTTATTGCAAATTTTTTTTTTCTTTACCAAAAATATGTAGAGGAATACGTATCGGCCTAAACTAAGAAAAAAATATGTTGTTTTTTATATCTTGGGGATATTTATTATAGCAAAAAGTAAAAAATATTTTTTTTTTTTTAAATTGTCCTATTTTTTGTTTATAGCACAAAAAATAAAAACCACAGAGGTGATCCAATACCACCAAAAGAAAACTCTATTTGTGGGGAAAAAAAGGAAGCCAATTTTGTTTGGGAGCCACATTGCACGACCGCATTTGTCAGTTAAAGCGACGCAGTGCCGAATCGCAAAAAGGGGCCAGGTCCTTTACCTGCATATTGGTCTGCGTCTTAAAGCGGTAGTTCACCCTCTCATAGTTGATTTTACCATCGAGACAGGCATTGTAGCGCGAGCTACAGTATGCCTGTCCCGATTTTTTTAACCCCGTACTCACCTCGTAGTCGTCCATCGTAGATTCCGGCTCGTGCGGGGAATGGGCGTGCCTATGGAGAGGGAGGATGATTGACGGCCGGCCCTGGCACGTCACTCTCCCCGAAGACAGCCGGAGTAGGTCTCGGCTCTTCACGGCGCGTGCGCACAGGCTATGCGCACGCGTCGTGAAGACCAAGCCTATTTCGGCTATTTCCGGAGAAGCGTGACGCGCCAGAGCCGGCCGTCAATCATCCTCCGTCTCCAGAGGCACGCCCATTCCCCGGTATCTTCGATGGACGACTACAAGGTGAGTATGGGGGGAAAAAATTCGGGACAGGCATACTGTAGCTCGCGCTACAATGCCTGATTTAAATGTAAAAGAAAAAAAAATATTTTTTTTTCCCGTCGATAGGGTGAACCCCCGCTTTAAGTGGTTAAGAGCTGCAATTTCCAAATCCTTCCTCCGATTTGGATATACATACTCTCAAATTTAAACCTGGGAGTGTGCACTTTCAGCCCATACCCATTATATAACTATAGCTTGAAAATTGGACTAAACTAGTACCAATCAGAGGTGAATTGCCAAAACATTTAGGCACCACTTCCCATACAAATTTATTTGAAAAAAGGGATTTTTACGGTGCAATGAATGCTCATGTAGTGATGAGAAAAATATTTTTTGATAAACAGGTATAAAAATATAAATTGTTATTGAGGTATGAACCAATTAAACTGATCCTGATAGATTTGTACATGAACTGGCATATAGCAAAATATGGTGGTCGCAGTTTAGCAGGTTATAATCAAGCCAAGATGAAAAACAATCGCATGGTCCCGACATGTTTCACTAACAAAGCTTCTTCAGGGGTATGCGATGGCAATCCATGCTAATATTTACAACTGTACAATTGAGAAAACATACAATTGTTATTACATACCTACAATTAGAAAATACAATAAAAATGAAAAAATGTATGCAATGGGTGGTCTTGGGTACCGCTGAAGCCAAGCAGGAAAATCGTACTTGCCCAACTGCTCATTAAATCCACTGTCCACCAACAACAAATGTACTGGATCAGAATAGGGATCCCCTGGTAGGGAGAGGAGTGTCCCAATATAACTACAGAGGACACTGTAGTGGACTAGATGGGTAAAAAGCAGAAAAAAATTGAATAAATATATAGTTTCAAAATACTGAACTGGATACTGTAGTCGTGCTAGCACTAATGATGTCACTTACATAAAAGCAAGTGTAAACTGTATCAAAACAGGGGATGGTGGTGTGCAGCCCACCAGAAACGCCACCAATAGATGTTGGTCTAGAAACTGATAAACAAAAACAGAAATTACAATGATTTATACATGCCACTATCCTCACAAAGGGGCATATAATGAAACAAGGACAAAGACAATTTAAATGAAATAAATTTGATTTTGCTTTCTTAAAAAAAAAAAAGAGTGCATTGCTTTAAAGAGAAAAGAAAAGGGTAACAAATAAGGGTTTATCGGTCTCTGTAACAAAAGAGGCACTAATAAACAAATGTCTCAACATCTTGGGTAATCCTAATAAGTAGTGTTATCCGATTTTGTTAGAGAAAAAGGGGAAGAGAAAAATGAAACATGGAAAGGGCAAAAAAAAAAGACAAAAAACAGGTCTCCAGATCAAAGCAGAACGATTACCGCAACACTGCTGTAGCCGCTAACCCAGGTTCCCCTGTTCTCAACACGGCAATCGCCGTGAGAGCAGGTATATATAGTATCCGACCAACGTACCCAGCGTCTGACGTCACCGGGAACGAGGCGGGCAAGTAGGCACCATTGCGCGTGCTCGCAAGGTCCGATGGATTTCCTACTACAAGGCCCAGGGTGCATAGCGGCAGAGGGGGGAGGGATGCCGATTCATAACACCGATGACAAGGGCGAAAGAGACAAGACCCTCCCCTACTCTGAAACGCTCCAACCAATAGATGGAAAAGGAATGGGAAGAACCAATGGGGTGGAGGATGATAAAATGGGCAAATGCCACTGGGCTAGCAGCAGAAAACCAAGGGGATCTAGAACACATTGCCGCACCAAAAGAGGGAGGCTAGTGGAGGATCAAAAAAGCCTCCCCGGGCGCCCATGTGGTTACCGTAAGTCGGACACTACACAAGGGTATCCCAACCTAATACAAAGTAAAGGCAGACAAAGTGGGAGCAGGGGACACAGAAGGCATGACAGGGGGGGCCTGGCTGACTAACCACATACAGTCACAACCCTCCTAGATGGCCAGCAGTCCACAAGACCGCATTATAACATACATAAAGAGAAACAAGAATAGACAAATTAGATACATAAAAAGCCCAAAATATATAAACAACACAGTAGATAACTTAGAAAATACAATAATGAAAAATGAAACGTACTATATTGTTTAATTGTAGGTATGTAATAACAATTGTATGTTTACTCATTTGTACAGTTGTAATTATTAGCATGGATTGCCATTGCATACCCCTGAAGAAGCTTTGTTAGTGAAACATGTCGGGATCATGCGATTTTATTTATTTTTTTCCATCTTAGCTTGATTATAACCTGCTAAACTGTAACCACCATATTTTGCTTTCTGCTGGTTGGTGTACAAATCTATCAGGATCCGTTTTTAATTGGTTTATACCTCCAATAAAAAAATTTCTCATCACCACATTAGCATTCATTGCACCGTAAAAATCCCTTTTTTCCTCTTTTTCATATAGCTTGAAAATGTTTTGGTAAATACCTGCAAAATATCTAAAATTGTGCATGTGGCCAAATATATATGGACCTAACTGTTTGTTGGCTATTGGTGGAGCTTTGTGAAATGTCACCCTTGGCTTTTAGCACTATGGTTAGATTCCTTGCCATACATTCAGATTTTTTTTTTTTTCCTGCTCACCTAAGAGCCGATTCACACTGGGGCAACCTGGGATCCGACTTGAAGATGCCCCAAGTCGCGTGGTTGAGAAAATCAATGTAAGTGAATGGAGCCGTCTTAATGCACACTACTGCAGTCGCTCCGACTTCAGAAAAGGTTCCTGTACTACTTCAATCCGACTTTTACCTATTGATTTCAATGGAAGTTGCCTCAGAAGTAGGATCACTGTCTTAACTGAAGCAACAATACAGGTAGATAACAACATACATTTCTCAGGCACAGAGCTGATTGTTGTTTGAATGGCCTCTGGAAAGCCTCCTGTCCTGGAGGCGACTTGAAGTTGCTTTGTAAGTTGCCTGATGATTCATACTCAAGTCGTGTCCAACTTGCCTCCCAAAGTCGTGCTGGAAGTCGTGTTGCCCCTGTGTGTACCGGCTCTTAGTGTGTTTGCACCAAAGTGTTTTGGGCATTTTGTGTTTTTGTTATTACTAAAGAAACTTATTTTGCCCAAAGCAGATGCAGTCAGGTAGAAGTCTAGTTTTGGACACCAGATTGTATACAGAACATTGGAGTTTTGGAAAGGGATCAGAGGTGTGTGTGTGTGTGTGAATGAATATGAATATATATATATATATATATATATATATATATATATATATATATATATATATATATATATATATATATATATATATATATATATATATATATATTTCTACATACACCAGCGTATATATGAACTTGTGATCTTAGACTTTTTAATTTCATTTTTAGAATTTTTCAATTGGAATTTTAGTCTGCAGCTGTCAGTCTGTGGCTGGCTTTTGATTTCTAGTTTGACCTTTTTTAATAAAAGCGTTTGTAGTGGAGAAATCTTGTCCTTTCTGATCTAAGCTGGTGTTCTTCAAAACAATGTGCACTTAAGAAGTAACATACTTCCCTGACACCACCCAAAACCTGCTTGCAAACTATGAAATAACAAGGCAAGTTCTGCTTATACATAATTATTTCTGAGACTGGAATTTGTACATTTTTGTCATATGCACAACATGAGTGATGAGATACCTTACTGTTTTGTAAGGCTGGAAGTGATTTTCTGCTCTATGAAGGATAAAGTTTAATAAAAATGTTGGTTATGCAGAGATGTAATCTGGCTTAGTGTGTATTTCTGTAAAGAATGTTATGACATTTATTTTGCACTTCTTGGTTCTAAGCTAAATTGAAACATGTGCAAGGTCTGCTTGTTGCCTAGCCCCCCACTCCCCATTTAAATACAAAAACATTAAGGCCCCTTTCACACTAGGAGGACTACCGCTCTCAATCCAGAACGGTGCCCTGCTTCTGATCTGTGTACACCTGGTGTAGGCAGAATTATTCCACTACTGCACTGACATCGACACTGCTGTGTGTTGGGGTTGGAGGGGGGTAGTAGGTGATGTAAAGAGGCAGAGAACATTGTGGGGGGGGGGGGGGGGCAGAGGGCTCTACTGTGGGGGAAGGGGTGATGTTAAATGAGCACCATTCACTTCTCTACTGCCACTGTTGCCTGCCCTACTTCCACCAGCCACTGCCTTACTGCCACTGTCGCCTGCTTTACTACCGCCAGCTACTGTCACTGCCTTGTTGCCAATGTCACCTTCCCTGTTGCCACCAGCCATTGCCTTGTTGCCCTACTGACACGTCAACTTTTAAGGTAGGCTAAGTTTTTATATTTTTACTGTGACTTTTTTTTTTTTATAATGTCTTTTAAAGTTATAGTTTTCCTTAATATTTAGTTAGGCCTTGCTAATGTCTTAAAAAAAGGGGGGGGCTGCCAAACACTGGTGATATTTGCTCTCTTTATGTTCAGGTAGATCTCCACCTCTCAAAGGTTGCCTCCCCCCTGCTCTATGGATTACTGGAGTGCAAGTCGTCCGGGCAGATCCCGACCATATGGTCTGCCTGGACTGACAGCTGGCTCCTCCTCTCGGTGATCCTCTGAGAGACTGAGCCAGCCCATCCTGTCCCCTCCACAGCCCAGCACTCCAGTGAGCGCTAGATGGGCTGAGCAGAGAGCCAGTGACTGACAATCACTGCTCAGAGAGGAGGGGGAGAACTGAGCTATCAGCAGGAGGGTGTGATCGCTTAGTTCTAGATGTAGAGCTGGCATCAGCGCTGCTGCCCACTAGGCAAGTGTGAATCCCCCCCCCACCCATTCCCACTCGCCTATTTTTTAAACAAATTATAAGTTAGAGGAAAAAAATACAGACTTCCATCCTGGCCTTTTGGCATTGATGTTTTCAGGCCAAAATCCTGAGAAAGTTGAGTATTCATTGTGAGAATCTAGTCATGCATAGTTTTGGAGTGTCTTCTCATGATTATCAGCTTTCCCAGGACAACTGATGACACCATCCCCTTTTACGAGAGCACCAAAACCTAGGGTTGTGACGTGTTTTTTCCTAATGTTTAATTTTCCAAATGTTTTTGTATGTGAAGGGGTGAAGTGCTGGGCACCTTGCATTTTTGTGCTTCAAAAGCGGACTTCTTGCAGTGCTGGAGTCCTGGGTCCAATTCTGGTTAGGAACACTGCTTGCATTAGTTGTGTAGATTCAGCCCATATTTATTTTTACTCTAGGCTCATTGGTTTTTAGATAAAACTCTGCATGTTTTGGATAGTCTAGTCACAGTATCCAATTTGTGTGTGTGTGTGTGTGTGTGTGTGTGCTCACATTACTCGATTCACATCTATGCATGTTGCTTTTGAGTGTTTCTGAAGTGCCTTTTGCTGTGCTTTCTGTATAAATTTTTTTTTTTTTTACCTGTATGTAGCTGAATGCTAAGGAGAGGGCCGGGAAGCTGGCCGCCGCACCCGTAACGACCGATCAGTCCATATCAGACCATTGCCGCCGCCCCCCCCCCCCCCCCCAAAAAAAAAAAAACCATACCAAGCCCCTTGATGGGGACAAAGGCCTCTTCCAGACCACTGGTGACTCCTGACTGGTGGTCGGGGTCCGCGGGCCACCAGTCAGAATCCAGAATCACACTAAGAATCCAGAAGCACACATTAACAAGTGGATCCCCACATCCTGCCCCCCCCCCCCCAATTGACTGAGCAGACAGTTTATGACAAGTCCTTTATTAAAAATGTCATTTTCTTCCTGTCTTCTTTGTCCGGTCTTCTTCCTCCGCTGACGGCCCTCCTCCAGTGCTGATCTGTCCATGTCAAGCATTTCTAAGATTATTATGGGGCGTGGCCATCGGGGATGTCACTGACCCATCATGCCCCGGGCGGAGAAGTTAGTTAGGGGGCGGGGCGCAAACAGATCGGTGGGACGCAGCTTCGGAGGATGGTCGGCGGCAGCGTAGCGCTTTGACACATTTACTAATGCTATAAAGTACAAAATGTGGTGCAACTCTGCATAGGAACCAATCTGCTTCCAGGTTTTATTACCAAAGCTTAATTGAACAAGCTAAAGTTAGAAGCTGATTGGCTACCATGCACAACTGCCCCAGAGTTGGCTGTTAAGGATGCAGTGGCCGGCTTTGTGGCCCTCTCCTTGGCAACCAGCTATATACAGTGTAAGAAATGTAAACGCAAATCATAGTAAAAATGCATTTTGGATGCAGGTTCATTGAAGTCTATTGCATGCAAAATGCTGCATTTTGCAGGATAAAAGCCCCAAACCTTTCCAAAAATGCAGAGGCACAAAAATGAATTGATGTGAACGTGTTCCATAGGAACCCATGTTAAAAAAAAAAAAAAAAAAAAAGAAATCCTCTGCATTTATGCAAAATATAAAAATCATCAAACGCATTAGTGTGAATCGAGCCTTGTAAGTTCCTTTGTGACAGATGCTGGTTGATTTCAAATACCATGCAATATATTACTGCCATTTAGGTAAAATAACTATATATAAATATAATATTTTTTTGATAAGTAGTTGTATAATTCTTGGCACAGTTATTTTTGTGCCAGACAAACGATGCATAAAGCTACTTTTTGCTTTTCTAGACAGCATTTTATTCTAACAGTACAATAGATTGTTTACCCAAGAATAGGAAATGCAAAATTAGACACCAAGCATTTTTGTTTTCTTCTAGTACAAAAATAGAGAGATGCCCTATCTGGCACTTTGCCAGTGTACTTTGCAGTTCTAATGTATCTTGGGAAGTAGTTGGAGCAGGTTTTTCTGCTATTAGGAGTGCATATCTTTAGTAAATGTCATTATTTTTTTTTTTTGGCCTTGCAAAATGCCTCTCCTGTATTTGCTTATAGATGCAGGAAATGAAAACTTCCTGCTCTAAGAGTGCTACAAGGCCTGTCCTGAAATGTAGATTCTGTTTTTGAAGAGTGATCTTGTCCTACACATAGCAGACTTCTTTTGTCTAGTGATTGCACAGCAGAAAGCCTCCAAAGATTAAATGCACTTCGGCGTGGTTCACACTGGTACGACAAATGCTCAGACATTGCGAACGCATGTCACATGACTCGGATAAATCAAGGGTTCCCTATGAGGGCCATCTTAACTGGTCCAACTTTAAAAAGGGTTCCTGCACTACTTTGGTCTGATTTTGATCCTATATTAAGCCCTGGTTCACACTGGGCTGCGGGAGTGAAGCCGTGCGAGTTCAGCTGAACTCGCACGATTTCACTCCCGCTGGCAGTCCCGATTTTGGCCGCGATTTAAGAGACATCTGTGCAGGTTTCTCGTCGCACCGATTAGGACAGTGTCATTGCCGGCAAATGCCGCCGATTTGAGATGCGATTTCACAAGTGAAATCGCATCTCAAATTGAAGCAAATCGTACCCGGTGTGAACCTGGGCTGAATATGATTAGTCGGATCATCGTCTTAACTGATCTGACTTTGGTATGTGACTTGTGCTCTGAGAAACTTTAGGGGAAACCCATGCCAAACTAAAAAAACACAAACCTTAATGCCCCAGGATGTGATGTCACAAGGGGCGGGGCATCCAATGTCACTGGGTGGCCACGCCCCTTGGCTATAGTAATGGCATGCGGCAGACCCAGCTTACAGCAGGAGAGAGCTTTGGGAGAACAGAGGGAGAATACAGTGGAGAGAGGAGACCTGGCAGAGGGAGAAGACAAGGAACAGAGGAGAATCGGCAGCAGAGGGAGAAGAGGGCATTAGCGGAGTGAGAAGAACTGGAAGATGGACATCTCCGGAGGGGGAGAACAAATCGGAAGAAGAAAAGACACTGGGACCTGCTTTAATTACTTTGTCAAAAACCTGTGTGCTGTTTTTTTATTTTTGACAGGTGAATGGGTAGGGGTACAATATACTCATTCACATAGGGTGGGCGGCCTGGATCTGGGGGCCCCCTTTTTAACCACTTCCATACCATGCACTTACGCACCTTCCCGCCCAAGCCAATTTTCAGCTTTCAGCACTGTTGCAATTTGAATGACAATTGCACGGTCGTGCTACACTGTACCCAAATGAAATTGTTATCATTTTGTTCCCACAAATAGAGCTTTCTTTTGGTGGTATTTGATCACCTCTGCAATTTTTATTTTTCCCTGTTCGTCTTTCAGGACAGGTACTGTAGAGAGACACAGGCTCCTCCCCTCACAGGAAACACCGCCTTCCAATTAGGAATTTAAGTCTCATCCTCCCTCAGCTCCTCAGTTTATGGTGTTTCCTCCGGAGGGGAGACACCGCTTGGGGCCAAGGGCCAGACAGCTGGGGAAGCTGAGGCCAAATTTCCTGAGAGGGGGGACCTGTTCTCCCTGGGCTCAGGGCTATTTTTCTAAAACACGGCGTCCTGGCTAGCTGGGGAAGCTACTTACCCAGGACATCGCCGTGTAGCGTCCCGCGGACATTCCTGGGGTGGTTTTTTTAACCGCGGAGGTCTATTTTACTACTCGCACAGGGGTGGCGCTGCAGGCGGTGTGCACACTCCCTGTGAGAAATCAGTCGGCCAGGAAGCTGGGCCGGACCGGATGACGAGTGACGTCAGTTCCGGGGGGGGCGGGCACTTCCGCCGGATACGCGTCACTGGTCCCAGACGCTGCAGAGTGAAAAGGCCTGACGCTGGGCTGGTGCGGCCTCTCTTTTCAGCCGTAGTGTCGGCGTTTTTGGAGGCAGTCGCGACCACATTCCTCAGCGAGATGTCGGAAGCAGAGGCTTCACGTGCACCTCCGGATGACGACAGCACCAGCCACTCTAAGGTAAGGAGAACCCTGGGGTGGTGTTCCCTTATCATGTTACAGCTTCACTGGTGATTTTGTCACTTTTTCTTCTCCTGGTGGTCGGGGAGTTTTTGTCTCTGTAGTGTGTCTAGAACCCTGGTGGTGGTTGGTCCTGGAACACTCCTGGTGGTTACCTATGTTAAGCGCTGGGCTCTCTCTCATTTAGCCTCCACTTTGCTTCTGTTTTTTCAGAAATCCACAGAAAAATCAGCCCACAGCAAGAAGAAATGCCCTTCCTGCAGATCTTCCCTTAGTGAGAATTGGAACAAAGCACTTTGCAGGAGATGTATTGAGGGGCTGGTTAAGGAAAGGGAGGCAGAGCAGGCATCTGAATTAGCAGCTTCTATGAAAGAGCTTTCTGGCACCTTTCAATCCTTTAAAGACATCTTTGCTAATTTTCAGTTGCCCCAAAGCAGCCCTTCTGTAGCGCAACAGTTAATTCCACCCAATCCTGAGGTTCTTCCCTCTGTGAGTAGAGAGAAACCTGCGGACATCAGAGAGGACGCTGAGGAGGAGCAAGATAGTGCCGCTTCTAGCTCCCAAGAGGAGTCAGATGGTGAGGGGACAGAGGCAGGGCCCTCAAAGGTCTCTCGCTACAAGCTTTCCCTTGAAGAGGTGGAAGAATTGTTAGAAACTATCCACACTACTTTAGGGATAGCTGAGGAGAAAAAGACACTGTCACTCCATGACCAGATGTATAGTGGCTTGGGAGAACAAAAGAGAAAGGTTTTCCCAGTCCATGAAGTCCTGGTCAATGCCATCAAAAAAGAATGGCAGGATCCAGAAAGGAAACCTTTCTTCTCAAACTCGTTGAAGAGAAGATTTCCGTTTTCTGAAGAGGAAGCTTTGGTATGGAACAAATCCCCCAAATTGGATGCTGCCTTCTCGCAGGTATCCCGACATACGGACTTGGCGTTTGAGGACATGGGGGTCCTTTCAGACCCAATGGACAGGCGGATGGACTCACTGTTAAAGAAGTCCTGGGATGCTTCTCAAGGGAACCTTAAGCCAGCTATGGCAGCAACGGTTGTGGCCCGTAATCTAGAGCATTGGCTCTCACAGATCAGGGCACATATTGAAGCCGGAACGCCTAAAGAGACCATACTATCCTCTTTTCCAACTTTGCTGAATGGCGTGCGGTATGTAGCGGACGCCTCAGCAGAGTCAATCCGCATGTCGGCCAGGTCTGCAGCTCTATCTAATTCTGCAAGAAGGGCTCTCTGGCTCAAGACATGGCAGGGGGATAGCGCCTCAAAGGTGAAGTTGTGCGGGATCCCCCTTACAGGAGATTTATTATTTGGGCCAGGCTTAGAGGCTGTCTTAGATCGTACAGCCGATAAGAAAAAGGCTTTCCCCTTAAAGAAAAAATTTGGGGGACAAGCAAAGAAAAAATTCTGGACCCAAAAGAAGGTGGAAGTCTCAAAACCTGAGGGAAAGAAAGTTTTGGGGACAAAAGGGTAAGGGCCGTGCCGGGGCGCTTTTTCGTGCTCCTGAACAGCCCCAAAAACCTCAATGACAGAGTCAAGGTGGGAGGAAGGTTGGGGGCCTTTCTCCCACAATGGGAGCTGATCACCAGCAACCAATTCGTGCTGGGGATCATAAGGAGAGGGTACAGACTAGAGTTCTCAAGTCCCCCCCCATCCAGACTCTTAGTCACCAATTTACCACAGTGCAAAGAAAAATCTGTGGCCCTGCTCTCCTCTCTTCAGGAGTTGGAGGATCAGGATGTGGTGGTTCGGGTTCCATCGGAGGAAACGGGCAAGGGCTTCTACTCCCACATCTTCGTGGTCCGCAAGCCTTCCGGGAAATTCAGACTTATACTGAATTTGAAACCTCTAAACACCTCGGTCACATACAAAAGGTTTCGGATGGATTCTATCTATTCCGTGAGGACGCTCCTCCTTCCGAACTGCTTCATGGCATCCATAGATCTAAAGGATGCCTACCTACACATCCCAATAGCAGAATGCCATCAGAGATTTCTCAGACTGGCCGTGAGGTCCAGAGAAGGGACGTTTCACCTACAGTTCAAAGCACTCCCCTTCGGGCTCTCCTCTTCCCCCCGCATATTCACCAAAGTGATGGTGGAGGTACTAGCCTTTCTACGTCTCAGGGGCATCCTGGTGGTGGCATACCTGGACGATCTGCTATTTTTTGCAGATTCCCCGACACGGTTGTCCCAGGACCTCCAGGTTGCAAAGGAGATTCTGGTAAACCTAGGTTGGCTACTCAATCTGGAAAAATCCAGCCTGACACCCTCCCAAAGAGTCACTTTTCTGGGATATGTACTGGACTCAACCAGACAGATGACTTTTCTCCCAACAGAAAAAGTTCAGAAGGTGGACAATGTAATATCACTCCTTCAGGGAAGCGGCCAGCTTCCGATAAGGAAAGTCATGTCAGCTCTGGGGTTATTGACATCTTCTCTTCCTGCAGTGCAGTGGGCAGGTCTGCATTACCGACCCCTGCAACTGTTCATACTGAACATTTGGGATCACAAACCGGACTCCTTGGATTCCCTGATATCCATACCGGTTCATATCAAGAGGTCCCTTTGGTGGTGGAGGAAGGGGGCGAACCTTTTACAGGGCCTGGATTGGGTCTCCCCAATCTCCAGAACAGTGACAACAGATGCCAGTGGCTCCGGTTGGGGAGCACACCTGGACTCCCTTCTGACACAGGGTCGCTGGGCAAAAGAGGACTCGCAAAAATCTTCGAATTGGAGAGAACTAAAAGCGATAGAGTTAGCTCTCAAAGCCTTTCAGAAGGAGCTGCAGGGTCAGCATGTTCGAGTCAGGACAGACAACTCCTCCGCAGTAGCTTATGTCAACAAGCAGGGGGGCACCAGGAGCAAGTCCTTATGGGATCTGACAAAGTCTATTCTCATATGGGCAGAGGCCAATGTCTTGTCCCTCTCAGCCATACATCTGAAGGGAGAATTAAATCAGGTCGCAGACTTCCTCAGCAGGAAGAAACTGAGGGAGGGCGATTGGGTTCTGAATCAAGAAGTCTTCAGAGCGATCACTCAAAGATGGGGTCTCCCGGAGGTGGATTTATTCGCCTCAAGAGAAAATGCCAAGACTCGGCTCTTTTTTTCCCTAAACAGGTGGGATGGAGCTCTGGCGGTGGACGCTCTGGCCCAAACCTGGCAGTTCTCCAGGTGTTATGCTTTCCCCCTTCCGGTTCTAATACCAGCAGTCCTGAGGAAACTGCAGGGGGAGAACACAACACTGATTCTCATCGCACCTCATTGGCCCAGGAGACCATGGTTCTCTATCCTGAAAGGTTTATCGATAGAACCTCCTTGGATTCTGCCAATCCGGGAGGATCTCCTTTTACAGGGTCCAATCTGCTGCCCGCAGGTAGAGAGGTGGAATCTGGCAGCTTGGCTTCTGAGGAAGAGCTGCTGAGGGGCAAAGGGTTTTCAGAACGCCTGGTTGAAACACTCTTAAGCTGTAGAAAGAAGGAGACGCAAGCCATTTACCAAAAAGTGTGGAAACGGTTTAACATCTGGTGTGCAGAAAGCTCCTTCAGTGTCAACAGCTCTGTGGCTGTTTTAGAATTTCTACAAGCTGGGGCTGATAAAGGGCTGGCAACTAGCACGCTGAAGGGTCAAGTGTCAGCACTAAGTGTATTTCTTGAAAAACAACTAGCATTTGACCCCTGGGTCTCTAGATTTTTGTAAGGCTTTGAGTAGACGGAGACCTGTAAAAACCTCCAACTTCCCAGTTTGGGATCTCTCATTGGTTCTTCAGGCCTTTACAGTAGAACCATTTGAGCCTTTAGACAATTGTAGTTTAAAAGTGATCACTCTCAAAACAGTATTTTTAGTAGCGATCACTACTGCCAGGAGAGTGAGCGAACTCGAGGCCCTATTAGGGCCCCCTTTTTTCAAGTTTTTCCGGATCGCATCATTTTTAAGACAGATCCGGCTTTTCTACCAAAGGTAGCTTCTAATTTTCACAGGAGTCAAGAAATAACATTGCCTTCTTTTTGTTCAAATCCTGTGAGGGAACAGGAACACAAGTTTCACAACCTAGACGTTAGGAGGTGTGTCCTACAATACTTGGATTACACAAGTCAGTTCAGGAAATCTGATTCACTATTTGTTTTGTTTTCTGGGTCCAGGAAAGGGTCTAGGGCTTCTAGACGCACGATAGCCAGGTGGTTAAGGGCAGCCATCGTTCTAGCTTATTCTTCTAGGGGAGTAGAGCCTCCACAGGGTATCAGGGCTCATTCCACCAGGGCAGTAGCAACTTCCCAAGCAGAGTGTGCTGGTGCTTCCCCGGAGCAGATCTGCAAGGCTGCAACATGGTCTAGTTTTTCAACGTTTGTAAAACATTACAGACTGGACCTACTTTCAACCAAAGACCAAGCTTTTGGACGCAAAGTACTGCAAGCAGTTGTCCCACCCTAGGGTAAGGTGCTCGCTTATCCTCTCTACAGTACCTGTCCTGAAAGACGAACAGGGAAAAACGGGGTTACTTACCGGTAACATCCCCTTTCCAGGAGTCTTTCAGGACAGCACTGGTACCCACCCTCTTTGTTGTAGGGGATACTATGGAAACTCTTTAGACGAGGCCGTCAGGTAAGATGTAATTTTATACTTTTATGACGTGTTCTTGTGTCTCCCCAGCCGGCCGGAGGTACTCTGGAAAAAACTGAGGAGCTGAGGGAGGATGAGACTTAAATTCCTAATTGGAAGGCGGTGTTTCCTGTGAGGGGAGGAGCCTGTGTCTCTCTACAGTACCTGTCCTGAAAGACTCCTGGAAAAGGGATGTTACCGGTAAGTAACCCCGTTTTTTGTGCAACAACTAAAAAAAGACCGACATTTTTGAAAAAAAATTACGGTTTTATCTTTTTTCTGTTATTTTTTTTGTAAATAAGTACGTTTTCTTCTTCAATTATGGGCACTTAAAGGTGGCACTGGTGGGCACTTATAGGTGGCACTGGTGGGCACTTATAGGTGGCACTGGTGGGCACTTATAGGTGGCACTCATGGGCGGCACTGAAAGATGGACACTGGGTGGCACTGAGGGGTGGTACTGATGGCATTGCTGGGCACAGTCAGTGCCCATGTTGCCAGTCAGTGCCCATTTGTGGGCACTGATTGGCATCGATTGCATTAAAAACTTTTTTTTTATATGTATTTGTGCTCTATTGAGCACTGGGGGGGGGGGGCACTCCCTGGTGGTCCAGTGTGGGGATCCGAGGGGGGGGGGGCTGCGCTGATAATTAGCGCGAACCCCCCCCCTGTCAGGAGAGCCGCCGATCGGCTCTCCTCTACTCGCGTCTATCAGACGCGAGTGAGGAAGAGCCGGTCAACGGGTCTTCCTGTTTACATCGTGATCAGTCTTGATTGGACACGGCTGATCACGTGGTAAAGAGCCTCAGGCGGAGGCTCTTTACCGAGATCGGAGATGCAGGGTGTCAGATGCACGGGCGCGCTCCGGCATGAAATCCTGCAGGACGTCAATAGACGTCCAGTCAGGATTTCACAACCACTTCCCGGACGTCAATCTCCTATTGACCGGGCGGGAAGTTGTGAAAGAACGCTTCCAGAATCCGATAAGCCCCCTGCCCATAGACCCCGACAACCAGCAGCCAGGGTTGCCGGGAAGATGCCATTGTACCCACAAAATGCTTTGGGGCAGGGGGGCCCTGCACCCACCCTGCCACCCCCATATTGAGGGCATACGGCCTGGTATGGTTCGGGGGGGGGGGGGGGAGTTGCTTACTTGTCCCCATCCTCTTTCCTGACTTGCAGGGCTGCGTGCTCGGGTAAGGGTCTAGAATGAATTGGGGGGGGGGGGGTTATCCCCTTGAAGTCCATACCAGACCGAAGATGCAGGGCAAAGTTGGATCCACGGTCGTACGACTGTCATGTCGTACCAGTGTGAACCCAGACTTATGCCTGGTACACACGATCCGATTTGGATCACTTTTGAATTGATCGTTCGATAATCTGATCGTTGGTACACAGCGTTCAACAAAATCCGAAGGGACAAACGCGAAAACTTTGCTCGGACGACAGCCCATCGTACGACAAACATTTTGTCAGTACAGTATGCCGTCTGCTAAAAATCGATAGATGAATACCATGCATTGCATGATCAGAAACCCGAAAATAAACCAGAAGGACACAGGGGTCACACGTATTTGACATCATTTCAGATGTGTAGCTACGCACACCGGAAGGTTTTTCCAGAATCGTACGTCAAAAATCGTACTTTTCCCTTATCGTCTTTCAGGACAGCACCTTGAGAGCGTGGCTCCACCCACTTGATGCTGTTTTATTCGATATTAGTTTTATGCAACAAAATGCGAACGATACTTTGTGCGAAAATCGGATCGTGTGTGTGTGTGTGAGGCATTAGGGGGTGATTTGCTAATACTGGAGAGTGAAAAATCTGGTGCAGCTGTGTATGGTAGCCAATCGGTTTCTAACTTCAGCTTGTTCTATAAGCTTTGACAAAAAAAAAATGGAAGCTGATTGGTTTTTATGTAGAGCTGCACCAGATTTTGCACTCCAGTTTTAGTAAATTCACCTCCACATTATCCTGTTTCTTGTCAAGTGTTTGGTGATATTCACAACTAATCAAAAAAAAAGAGCACATGAACGCTCGTGTGCGAACAACATATTGTATTTCGTAATCTCTGGTAGCTTACAGAGAGATGCTTCCCATGCATATAACATTTTCGCTTCCAAAAAGAAAAGGAAGCTTGTGGTTTAGTTTAACTGGTAATTATGTAAAATATGGTCACTAAAGCACTACAATTACAAGACATCTAACCATTTCTTTCTCCCAGCTATGTTATTGTTATCTAATCCAGTTAGGGGTTGGAGAGGTTGGTTATTATAATAATCTGATTTGACTGGTTTTACAGTGTATACAGTCTTTTACAAATCAACATGACGGGATTGGCAGAGGTGGTGCGTGTTTTTTTTTTTTTTTATGTTAACTACACCACCCAGTAAAGGGAATAATGGAGAGAAAGTATCCGTACTCGGTTTTAACAAAAACTGGTATCTGTGCATCACTAGAGATCAGTAATTTGTGTGCAAGACCCCTTTCACACTGAGGGCATATTGCAGGCACTATATCGTTAAAAATAGTGCCTGCAATCCGCCCTCAAACAGCTGCTCCATTGTCTCCAGTGTGAAAGCCTGAGGGCTTTCACACTGGAGCATTGCGCTAGCAGGACGGTAATCAATGGGACAGCGCGGCTATACTGTACTTGTAACCCTTTCTCTGCTGCTAGTGGGGGTTAAAAGCGTCCCGCGAGCGGCTGAAATGTCCCGCAAATCCGGCGGTAAAAAGACTCGATGAGTGCCTCAGTGTGAAAGGGGTCTAAAGCTCCGTTTTTGGTTTGAGATCTGATAACTGTCAGTTCACAGCAGGCGGTAAAGAGTTTGTGGTTTGCACTTTTGTAAGCCACAATGGGGGTTGCTCTGTTTGTATCTTGGCCAGGGCACTATCTGCATGGAGTTTGCCTATGCTCCTCATGCTTGCCTGGGTTTTCTCCAGGTATTTGTTTCCCCCCACACTCCTAAGAAATGCTAGTAATTGACCCTAGTGCGTACACATGTCTAAATTACCAACCGCACTTTTGTTGAAATTCTGTGTGGCTAGTGCAGCTCTGGTACACATTTTCAGGCATTGCGTTGAGGCTCCCTGGGGGGGGCGTCGGCAATGGGGCAATTGCTCCCCCCGAGGAAATAAGGAGCGGGTAAGCCGGCAGGTGACTGAGTAGGCCGGCGAGTGAGCAATCATGTCGCCGTGCCGGCAGTCAGCCAGGCTTGTGAGCGGGCAGGTGTTTTCTGTCAGGAAGCCGCTCCCCCATTTGAATATGCAACTGAATTGACGTTGTGTCGCGGCCAACTTGGTACACTCGCACGCAGTAAGCCTAGCGTTAGAAGTCGGCAAGCGGACATCTTTATACACCCACCCGGAGTCTTGCTTTTCACAGATATTTTTAACAGTAAACCCAACTTATATTTCACTATATAAGCTGAGTTTCCTGTTAAAAATAACTGTGAAAAGCAAGACTCCGGGTGGGTGTATAACGATGTCCGCTTGCCGACTTCTAATTCTAGGTTTACCAAGATGGCCGCAATGCAACATCACTTTGGTTGCATATTGTGTAGCAGCTTTCTGACATCTCTCACTGCCCGCCCTCACTCTGGGACACAGCCACTGGCAAGTGACTATTCACATCTGGTGGCAGGGGATGTGGCAAGTGACAATCCGCATCTCGTGGCAGGCAACAGTAGCAAGTGACATGCTCAGGGCTCCCAATGATTCTGCATTATGGTGAGTTGAACTATTAAATTTTATATTACAATATAATAATAGAAATAATGTGCTTCAATCATCCTAACACCATAACAACCATGGTGCCGTGATGATTGAAGCTCTACCACCAGCCATTGCCCCGACAAGTTGCCTGCAAAATTTTCTGGCAGTGCCCCTCCCGAGAATGGACTCTGGATCCGCCCCTGATGGTTCCATGGTCAGAAGTGCATTTAAAGTGGTCAGGAAAGGGTTTGGTACCCCAATGATGTTTTGAGGTGCTGAATGCTCAAAGAGCTCTGCAAACCAGCTTTGCTCAAACTGTCATGGCAAGAGACCAGCAGTATTGGTGCTAAGAGTTGACATAGCCTTTAATCATAAGGCTGGGTTCACACTCGTGCAAATTTGCATGAATGGCTCTCAATGGAGCCGGTTCACACATCTCCGGGCGGCCGCGAAGCGCACTGCAGAAAAGCCCTGTGCGTCTTTGGCTGCGTTTCAGGTCCGAGTTAAGGCAAAAAATCAGTCCTGATTTGCACTGAAACAGAGAACAGGGACACACCGGACCCCCTGCTGCAAGCTGCTCCGCATATAGTGAGAAATCGCCGTTCTGTCATCAGTACAGTTCATATCCTTTTTATTTAGAAATCTATATCCGGTCTTTTACATATTAGGGCTTCCAATTAGAAAAAATTATATATTTATACACCTTATAAAATGCCCAGGGTAAATAGTTTGCTTTGCATTGCCAACATTTTTCATCTGGTTACAGTTGGTTGATATTGATGTACAGAAACCCACAGTAATCGGTTACAAAATAATTTTATATTGAAGACAAAATAATAAAGGTTATATTTCCCTGCTTTGTGCTCTGTACTTACCTGCTGCAGATATTCTGACTGCCTGCTTTTTTTTCTCTACCTGTTAGCAGATTCATTTGCTAAATGTGACACACTCTCTTTTTTATAGAGGAATTTCACCCCCCCCCCCTCCTCCCCCAACATTGAAAAAATAATAATTATTATTATTATTATTATATCTTGCCTTTTTTGTAGGGTTATCCACAATACATACTTGCAGTCCGGCGAATCCAGTGATTTTCTTTAGCGATCAGCTGTTGCACATCCAGTCCCTTGCCGCCATCTTCTCTGATGTCCATTAGACTTGGCTGCTTTATCTTGGTTCTTTTATTGCTCCCCATGATGCATCATCAGAGTGCTGGCGGAAAAAAACAGGAAGAGACAGACGTTGGGTTTCCTGAGGCCTCTTATGATAAATTTTGCGAGCATCCCAGGAGGCTATGGGCATTCTTGCCTAAATGAGAATCCTGTAAATGTGCGGGTTCCCTCAAATTATAAAAAATAAATGTGTGACTGTGGGGAGGGAGGGGGATTAGTGGTGAAATGATAAATAATGAAAAGGTCCTCTTTAAAGTGGTCACCTTTCCAGAAATACTGTTAATGTGACCTAAATAAACACACACAGAAAAAAAAGCCAGCGCTATCAACAATATGTGTTAAAGTGTGAGTAGAAGTGGATATACCAATGGCTTCTTTGTAGTAATACAATAAGGCCTCATGTACACTGCTGCTGGTATAGACATTGAGCATGCTTTTCACACTGAAAGCGCCCGGGCGTCGGCAGTGAAGCGCCACTATTTTTAGCAGCATTTTGCCATAGTTTTTGCTGCGCCTTTCGGCCACCAGCGCAATGGTTTTAACCCCCGTTAGCAGGCGAAAACGGGTTAAAAGTGCCAATTTGGCGGCGCTGCCCATTGATTTAAATGGGCAGGGGCGCTTTAGGAGCGGTGTATTCACTGCTCCTAAAGTGCTGCAAAGAAGCTGCTGGCAGGACATTTTTTTTAACGCCCTGCCAGTGCAGCGCCCCAGTGTGAAAGCACTCAGGCTCTTTTTTCAGGTGCTATTTTTAGTGCTAAAGCGCCTGAAAAACGCCTCCAGTGTAAAAGGGTCTTAGGAGCAGTTGGGCGTTCAGCATCTTTTAGCGTTATTGCGGACAGATCGGACACTTTTTTTGACACATTTTTGGGACCATTGACATTTATAGAGCGATCAGTGCTATAAATATTCACTGATTACCTAGGTGTGTTCTAACTGTGTTTTGGATGGGTCTAACTAGGTGAGTAGGCAGATTGTGTGTGTGTGTGTGTGTGTGTGTGTGTGTGTGTGTGTGTGTGTGTGTTTCTACAAAGTAGGAACAACAATCTGTTTCCTCTTCTCTGACAGCACAGGGATTTGTGTGTTTAGCCTCATTTCCACTGGCGTTTTTACAGCCACGTTTCTGAGCGTTTTTTACAGCTTAAAAACGCCTGTCCATGTTATTCTATGGCTTCATTCCCACATAGGCGTTTTTGAGCTGCAAGTGGCATAGACGTTTTTGAGCTGTAAAAAAAACGCGGGACCAGGGCGTTCTGAAGCTCCAGAGTAGAGCTGTAAAAACGCCAGACGTTAAACGCTCAAACGCGTGAAAACGCTCAAAAACTCGTGAAAACGCTGAAAAACGCGACCGCGGCATTTTTAAAGCTGCAGCTCACAAAAAAAAAATTATTTTGTAAAAAAAAAAAAATGGACAGGCGTTTTTAAGCTGTAAAAAAGGCTAACAGTGGCTGTAAAAACGCCAGTGGAAATGAAGCCTTGCACACCCTTTTTCGGCCGCTAGCGGGGGTTAAATGCGCCGCAAATTCACCCATGGCGTCGGCGGTAACAGCTGCGTTTTTCCCGCTGGCGCTATGGGTGGCTCAGTGTGAAAGGGGTCTATATCATTTACCCTTTGCTTGCCTTTACCTGGCCCTTAGGTCACTATTTACTCCCGCTGATGCTAGACACTCTTCTGCCAACTGACGCCAACAATGAGGCACCATTTCTCCCACTGAAACCATAAATGGGGCACTAGTCCTCCAACTAATGCCAATGATGGGGGCACTATTCCTTCCCCCTAACACCAAATGTGGCAATGTTTATGCCAACTGATGCCAGGAAAAGCTTCATTCCCGCTGGCCACAGTCTGGCCGCTCTAAGTCTGAAGGACCATAAACTGGCTCTTTTTGTTAAAGTTTGGAGACCTCTGCACTATAGGATTGAGCCATATATTACATTAAAACACTGCAAATATTATTGTGTAAATGTGACCCAACACTCGACACCGCCAACAATCCTCAGTGGTCATGGCTCCCGCAGCCAATCCACCAGCTCTCTTCTCCATCCTGTGCTGCCAGGACAGACTGGATAGATTGTCATTGGTCCGCACCATCACATGGTGTTAAGCCACCTCCTACAGTTTTTCTGTTAGGATGAACTAACACTTTAGGCATGCAGAAGTTACAAAAACGTTTTGCTGAACAAAGTTTGAGGTAAACAATGTATGACTGTTGGTTATAGTTTGAGACAAGCACTTTGAACACCTGAGTCCTGAGTTAGCTTTGCCTTGTTCATGTAATGCAACTCAAGCTTGAAATCATATGAGGAAGGCAATCAAAGAAAGAGAATGTAGGCAATATGTACTTTAATAGATAACAATGTTGGGTCGGTATGTGTGCGTGCGTCTAGCAATGCCAGACAACAGTTTAAAAATTCTTATACTAATATTTGAAGAACTTGTATGTACAGAGGGTGGACAAAATAACAGGGACACCACATGAGGGGGTATTTTTTTTACAAAATTGCAAGGGTGAGCCCAGAATATTTATTGACAATATTGGCTTATTGTTTAAAAGTTCCACACATTTCAATTGAAGGTGCATTTGTCTGAGAAACTGCTGAGAATTCTATTTCAAGTAGAGCCATCGCGGATATTGACCTCTTATGCTGAACATGGACAAAAGTGCGTCAGAGGAGGAAACTTCCCTTTCTCAGTAAGAATGCCAGATTGTCGGCAAGAATAGTTTCCAGAAATGTACTTTTTCTACAATCTGGCTTTTACTATTTGCTGTCCTAATCAACTGCCAGTGGGAAAACGGCTCCACCTATTAACTCTGGGAGATTTTATGCAGATTTAGTCTTTGGTACAAGGGTACATTATTTCAGTTCTGGTCTCTGAAGAAGTCGATCTCTGCCACATCCAGATTCTGACCGCCTTTTCTGACACTTTTTTTTTTGTTTACAGGTAAAGATCTGTATTTTTTGCTAGAGAATTACTGAGAACCCCCAGACTAATATTAAAAAATATATATACACACACACACACACACTAGAGAATAAAATGACGATCAATGCAATTTTTTTGTCGCACAGTGTTTGCGCAACGGTTTTTCAAACACCTTATTTTTTTATTTTTATATTTTTATTTATGCCGAGTAAATGGATGCCCAACATGTCTCGCTTTAAAATTGCACATGCTCGTGAAATAGTGACAAACTACGATACCTAAAAATCTCCATAGGTTACACCTTAATTTTTTTTTACAGGTTACCTGTTTAGAGTTGGAGGAGGTCTTGTGCTAGAGTTATTGCTTTTGCTCTAACGTACGCAGCAAAATGTTTACATGTGTGGTGCAAATAGCGTTTACGTAGGCATGCACGACTTGTGTATGCACAAACACTGAGTGATGGGGGTGTGCGTTAATTTTTTTTTTTTTTTCCCACAATTATTCTTGTTTTAAGGAATGTAAACCTTTCTTGTAATAGAAATAAGGGATGACAGATCTATAAGACACCAAATCTCTCCTCTACCTGATTTAAAAATAAATAAATTGTGAGGTAGTCTACTTCTGCCTCCATTATGTTTCGGTCCTCCCAGGACTTTAGAGGTGATCAGAGACTATCTGGTCCCTGTTCACCTCTATGGACAGTCACACAAACCGTCGCTTTTACAGTGACCCCCTCCCTCTGCTTCTGAATGCAATCCAGTGACTAATTGGCTGTTGGGCAGCATTGATGAGTGACCATATTGGGGTTATGACCGATGGCTTCAGCCATAACCCCGGGAAACCACTTTGAAGCCGGAAACGTCTATATACGTATTGCGGTCGACATATGGTTAAAGCCGTATTAAACCCCCAAAACAAAAAGGTTTTCAATGCAGCTCACCATTGTCAACCTACATGAAGTACACACAAATGGGGATGATGATAATAACTGAATAATTGGGGTCTAACACTAGTCCAATTACCAAAGCATAAATTTGACATAGATGCAGTAGCGCAGTGTCAAAGTTAACCACAAGATGTCACTCTGTCAGCACATAGAGCCAGTGGGTTATAGGGGATACTGTACATTGTTTTTGTGAGCTGATTGGCTTCTCCCATCTTTCTTGTCACTTTCACACTTTCCCATGTCTGAGTACTTTTATAGCTATCCAGATGTTTTCATTTAGTTCAGAATGTGCTTTCTGCTAAATGTGTCATAGATTAATTGCAGCATTGCATAGTTTGTTGTAGGAAAACACAGTAGTGTTACAGCTGCTCGGTTATATTACTTTAGCAGAAAAAAACACTGATTTATGTAAATATTCAGAATGTTCTATAACCTTCTCATTCCGGCTGGCACTCCTCTACAGCTGCAGGCCTATAGTAGCAGACAGTCTGGTGACAAAGGCTTGATGCACCGTTGAGCCTGTCACTGTGATGTGTTTGCTCTTATGTTTGTGTTTTGTGATTTCTTATGCATCTCCATCCTAAATATGCTTAAAGCGGAGTTCCACCCAAAAGTGGAACTTCCGCTTAATCCACTCCTCGCCCCCTTACATGCCACATTTGGCATGTAATTTTTTGGGGGGGAGTGGGGGCTTTAGGGTTAAAGACAACAAAAATAAGTACGAAAAGAGCAAATAATCGCTACTGTACGGGGTTCATTTTTTTTACTGTGGGACATTTACATATTTACAGTAGCGATTTGCTTTTTTGTACTATAAAGGGCTAATTTTTGTTTTTTTTAACCCCATTATGTTACTGGCCGATTGATTATGAAAATTGTAATCGATTAATTTCATAATCGATTAGTTGTTTCGGCCCTAGAACGTTTGCTTTGTTAGTCAAATCCTCTGATGAGGGGACAGGGCTGTGCTGTCTGTGTCTATAGACGAAGACCGCATGGCTCAGAATTAAGCCCACACAAGTGCCTCCATAAGGAAGTGGCTTTCTATGTGTCCGCTTGCCAATGAGGTAAAGCCAGGAGCACCGGCTGGGGACCCCAGAAGAGGAGAATCAGGGCTGCTTTG
Source organism: Rana temporaria (assembly GCF_905171775.1). Classification (NCBI taxonomy): domain Eukaryota; kingdom Metazoa; phylum Chordata; class Amphibia; order Anura; family Ranidae; genus Rana; species Rana temporaria. The sequence goes on from NC_053498.1 coordinate 78,729,422, forward strand.
TGCAAAACCTTTTACAGAGCAGGCAAGTATGACATGTTTATTGTTAAAAAAAAATAATAATATTATATTCACTTTAATACATTAGGCCTAGTTTTATTTTTGTACTTGTGGATGCAATTTATTATAGATTAAAATTGTGGTGTTTTTTTTTTTTTGCAGGTTTCATGCAAGAAAACCAACCAGGTAATTTTAAAAAAATTTTTTTTTTTTTTTTTTATGTTGATTCATTATACAAAAAGTTGATGGTAAAAACTGAAAGGGTAGTTGAGCTCTCCCTAGCTTGTTTAGACACAATTTCTCCCAATTTTTTATTTTTCTGAAGGAAATGGAAAGCTGATATTAATGAATTTTAGTTGCCTACCTGTCATGGTGGTCCTCCTAGATGCAATAATTTGGGCCACTAACACAGAAAATGTATGCATAAATTCTTCTATTTCTCTGTGTGGTACATTTTCTTCTCTGTATGTTCTAGATCAATGACTTTTTTTTTTTCATTGCTATTCTCCATAATCTCTCCAAACACAATAACCTCATATGGAACCTGCAAATTCTGGCCTAGGACATGCAAGAGCCAGGTGTAAGGGGAGAACAAACGTGTCATCCCACTGACACTTACACTCAATGGCTGCATTCTGTACCTAGAAATTGGCTCTTTACAGGAAAATGCCACCCAGAATGAATTCTTCAAAGTGTTGGCTAGAGTTGAGGGCTTAGAAGCCCTGTTAGGTTATTGATTTTTCTTGTAATCTCTTGCTTTGGGACCGAAAGGAAGGGAAAAATTGAACACAGAGCTCGACAAATACCAGGTCGCCATGGCGACTAGAAATTGCATCCTGGTGCCTGGGCATTTGCCAGCCCCAGTAGCATAACCTGGTTGGGGGTGGCAGCCGGACACAACAGGAGTCACAGAACAGACGCCAGTCTTGTCATAGCCAGGTGCCCGGTAGGCAGGTGTCACTGTGCCTCGTTTGTGCATGAGGCCAGGGGTGGGAAGGGGTGGTGCTGTGGGGGCTGGTTAAAGGAGAGGGACGGGACTGTGCAGAGCGGAGCCCAGGCAGGAAGTGTACCCTGTGCGACTCTGACACCATGGCAGTGGCTCTTCCTATAGGATCACTGGGTGCGACTCCAGGCCGAGCTGTCCTGAGAGACTCTTGGCCCCATCTCGGAGAAGGAACTGGCAGTGCTCATCGGACCCCTGAGCCAGACACCCCCTCACAGGGAACCCCCCCCCCCCCCCCCCAGGCGCTTTGGTTACCCCTCCTACCCAAAGGGCTTCAACGGCAGCTCCGAGTTTGGTCTGGACAGCCCAGAGTCATTGTGGCCAGCTATTTGGCAAAAAATACCCTGTGGTGAATAAATGCCAACAAAGCTTGATATGTGTGAAAAACTTTATAAAAATGTCAGATGTGTACAGTGTTGCATGACCTCGCAAATTGTCATTCAAAGTGCGGCAGCGCTGAAAGCTAAAAATTGGCCTGGGCAGGAAGGGGGGAAAGTAACTAACTAGTAGGCAAGTAGTTTAAAAAAAACTGGCTCCTTTTTTAGGCTGGCTCCTAGGTTCAGACAAATGTCACTTCCTATTGTGTTTCTAGGATATGAAGTGAAGGGCAGGCTCACCAATACTTGCTAATACTAATGGGATTTTAGCCCTTCCCTACAGTACCCAAATGTAAGCATAGTGTTTGGAAGCATTTCTATGGCACTGTTATCCAAGACCATGTCTGTTGGTAGGATTATATAATATTCTATATAAGATTTTATTCATGTACTGTAAGCTAGTTTATTAATCCAAATGGGGTTCTTTTCAGGCAGGGGAGCATTTTGTGCAGCGACACATCAGCAGACAAGAAGCAGAAGTTTGAGCGAAGTGTCAGCTCATCCCATGACGTTTTATCGCATGACTTTGATCCTACAGGTAGGGTGTCTCTTTTTACTACCATTTTACTTTTAAAGCAATTCTACTAAAGTCAGACAGGGTAATATGATGCTAAAAGCATGTTTAAATATTATTTTCATGCTTGTCTTGGGTATATCCAAAGTTATTTATGCTGTGTGCTGCTATATTTTAAAATCTACCACTGAATTTTAGATTCATATTACTGAGCAAAAAAAAAATGGGGGGAGTTTGGGACTTTAAATGAGGCACATATGAAGTGCACCTCCATCCCTGGTTCAACATTTGAAAAAAAGAAATTTGGGACTTTAAATGAGGCTGCAGACATGGTGTGGGTAATAAAAGGAGGTACATATTTGTTAATCATGAAATTGCATGACATGTCTCAAAAAACAGAAACCACATAAAGTAAAACAATCATTTTATGTAAATGTCATTTCATGATGCTGAATACACCCATATATTGTGTGCATGTGCAAAATAGGCAGCAAGAGTACAACCTTGCATAACCTGGCGCCACACAGTGGTCTGTATTGATCGATGAGTACAGTATATACATTAACATATTGTAAGATTGGGGTTATTAGACTCCACCGATGGATGCGTTTTCCAGTGAGTACGCCAGTCCAGAACTGATTTTTTTTTTTTTTTTTTTTAAGGGCCTGGTAGCCCACTTTTATTTAAAAACACAAAAGTTCACAGATACATTAGCAGCTCTCGCAGGGGGTTCTACCATTCCTGTATCTTGCCAATTCAACAGTTTTTAGCCTCCTGGCTTTTATACTTGCCTTTCAGCTGTTTTAGGCCTTTAGCCTAGGCCTAAGTTTCTGTTCCTCAGAACAAACAGTTTCCTAGAGTTAAAAAGGATCACTAAAGGAATTTTTTATTTTTTTTAGCTAAATAGCTTCCTTTACCTTACTGCAGTACTGGTTTCATGTCCTCATTGCTCGTTTTTCCTTTTGATGTTGCTGTAAAACTGCTGTGATCTCCACACTTCCTGGTTGTCGGTTTCCTTATAACCATCATACTGGGAGCTTTTCACGGTGGTCTAAGCTGTCATTACTGTGTGTCTAAAACTTAACAGAACCAATCAGATTTATTTTAAAAACAAAACACTGCCCTGGATTTGTTTGTTTTTTTGTTCTGTGTGTCTCTTTACTTCACAGAAACATGAAACCAGTTTAAAAGTGAAACTAAACTGCAGGCACATTATATGATTGATTTTAAATTATTTGTAATCATTTTTAAAAGGAATCGGTTAACTTTTATGTCTCTATACCTTGTAAACGGTCATTTCAGCAAAAAATGTTTTTTCCTTTAGTGACCCTTTAAGCACACACCTAGTTTACTCCTGTCAGCGTCTTGCTGCTCAATCATTAATGACATCTGCCTCTTGCAGACATGCATACAGCCTCTGACTCCTCTCAGAGGGATTTGGGAATCCATCTGATTCCCAGGACAGACTTCCTGTCTGTAGGATTGGGCCCTGAGCCATGTCAGGTCAGTCTTAAAAAGCCCAAGACACAGCTGTGCAATTAATGTGTCTTTCTCTACAAAATATGGCGTAAACGAGCAATCTTTCACATAGCACAGAGTCCCACCCTCACAATATGTGCAGATGTCACATTGACAGCAGTAGCGGTGAGGGAAAACAAATGGAACCATCAGGGATTGATAGTAGTATTCATCAACTTTAAATGATATAAGGGCATATATCCGCATCTCTTGTGCCCGACGCGTTTCGTGTCAATGACACTCATCAGGAGCTGATGCTTGGGATATCTACAAAGTAAATAGTATAGGGTATAGTTATTTTGATCTAGTGGTGATCAAAATAAATAACAATCATAATGATAAAAGATGGAACAAAAAGGTCCGCCTTGAGTACTTACATGGGATCTAGGAGGTAGGTGTGGTAAGTATGGAGCTGAGGCCAAATGTTTTAATATTTTTTATTTTCCTCGCTGCTACTGCTGTTAATGTGACATCTGTACATATGTTAATGTATATACTGTACTCATCGATCAATACAGACCACTGTGTGGCGCCAGGTTATGCAATGTTGTACTCTTGCTGCCTATTTTGCACATGCACACAATATATGAATGTGTTCAGCATCATGAAATGACATTTACATAAAATGATTGTTTCCTTTATGTGGTTTCTGGTTTTTGAGACATGTCATGCAATTTCATGATTAATAAATAGGTACCTCCTTTTATTACCCACACCATGTCTGCAGCCTCATTTTAAAGTCCCAAATTTCCTTTTTTCAAATTTTCACATATTACGGAGCAATGGAAGGATGTTGCTTATATAGGATGCTTTACAGAAAAGTGTCTGTCCCCTATAAGAACCACTTGGATCCTAACTGAAAAGTATATCCTGATGGTTACGATCAACCTTCTTTTTTTTTTTTTTTTTCTTTTCTATCGGACATTGTACCTGCTGCGTTTTCCTTTAAGGAGACTGTTTAGCACACACCTATAGGTACTGTAAATATCTCCTGAACGTGCACTGTTCAGGAGATAATTACTGTACATGCAGCTGGTGACATCAGAGGCGCATGCACTCGGCATGAACAGTCACCCAGGCCATTTCTGCAGAGTCTGGAGCCGTAAATGGCAGCTCTAGTGGGAGTAATGTCATCGCTGCTCTGATCCCTCCCACAGCCATAGTGACGCAGATCCTCCCCTTCTTTCTACAGTCCCCAATTCATCTCCTTCTTTCTACAGTCCCCAATTCATCTCCTGATGGAACGGAACCTTTGGAGTCACTCTGCACATGCTCAGTTTAGTGTGTATTGCTACAGAGTTTTATTTTATTTTTTTTTTCCTTTTTTTTTATTTTTTATTTTTTTCTTGGGAGGGTGCATGTGATAAGCACAGGGTCAGGGGTCCTGCAGCCTCATAGAACAGTCAAACGAGAATGAAAACTCCTACAAGCTTTTAACCAGTGCTCAGCTGGACACTGATATAAGTCACAAGAGTGCTATAAACTGCTGATAAGGTATTTAGCAATTTTATATTTTACTAAAATATTTCTATTTCCATGTTCTGTGTACTGTGGGAGACCAGATATAGTGAATGCAGGCTCCTGGGTTTAGTAACACTTTAAGATTCAACAGTGAGACACACCCCCATGTACTGTGCTGCAATCAATAATGCTGTTCAGGGAGCATTAAGGTTATTGATTGTAGAAATGCGCAGGGAACATGTTGTACCAAGAGATCCAAAGCAGAAAGATGTAGACACCAGTCCACCATACTCTAGACCCACTTCCCCATGAACAGGTGCTGGTACAGTTGACACTTGCAAAATGTAAGCAAGATGACATAGGTGACCGCATGCTATTTTAATTGGAAACCCAGCAGCTTTATTGCAGACATTTTATATGTAAAAACATCACCGCCTCAAAGACAAAAGCAACATTTTGGCTGTGGTGTTTTTACATATGAATTTTCTTCAATAAAGCTGCTGGATTTCCCATTAAAAGCAAAACGTGTCGCCTTCCTCTTCTTGTCCTGTACCAAGACTCAGAGTATTGCTCTTTGTGTGGGAGCATTGGTCCAGATCTCCAGTGTGTTGGCACATGGCAGCTTCGTATAGCTATAAGCATGAACACGCATTGCATAACAGGAAAAAAAAATGTAAAGTCTAGGGAAAACTATCAATAACAAACAACTCGGGCTTTCACATTGGGATTGCAGATGAGGCTTCTTTCAGGCGCTTTACAGGCTTTTTTTTTTTTTTTTAACGCCAAAGCGCCTGAAAAATGCTCGAATAACGCCTTAAAGGGGCCTAAAACCAAGGTTTTACTGTATTTGCTGCTGAATAAGTTTGTGATGCAAGGAATGTCCACTAGGTGGCGTCCATATCTCCAAACAATAATAGCATGTGTATTGGGATAAAATCCCAGTGTATTATATCAGGCTTGGAGACCAGGGAAATGAGCTGTCCATACAGGGGCACAGTTAGAGCAAACCCAACAATAAAATTGCCAAAAAAAAGTTTACCTAATAGACGAACATGTGGGGATACAGTCCGGCGTCCAGACAAGCTGCTGGATGGCGGCATGTTCCCCACGTAGTCTGGCCTAAATAGCCCCTCCCTGCCAATCGGACACAGCCTGAAGGAATTTTCTGCGTCTGAAGGCCAGGGAGGAGATCCGGGGTTTAATGACATCCGCTTCCACATCCTGTTCGAGCATGTGCACTGCGAACGCGGCAGAATGATGGCCCGCACCACCGGAACAGTGGCTTCAACGGCGTACAGCGCGTGTGTGCTGGAGGAGCAAGATGGCAGCCGGATGGCATATAGCCGTGTAAACGGCCAGCCAATACAATGCCGCCATGGATTACCAAATCCGGGCGGCTCTGTGTGCCGGGTATGTCGAGTGCAAATCCAAGATGGGAGGTTGTAAAATAAGGGTGCTAAAAAAATCCAATAAATAACTCATAAATATATATAATACAATAATAATGTTCCTACATAATCGCCTCACATGTCCACTAATGCGTCCTTAAAGTGGAGTTCCTTACGTTTTTTTTTTTTTTTCCCCCTTAAAAAAAATTACTTAAAATTACAAATATATATATATTTTTTTATACTCGCCTGAAAGGGCTGTTGCTATGCAGAAGTAGGTCTTCTGCCTCTTCTTCCGCCGCGGTGAATCTTCTGGCTCGATCTCCGTCACGGTGTCTTCTGGGAACTGTGTATCCCAGGAGGCAGCCACCCATTCACAAAGCGCCGCGCATGCGCAGTAGGAAACGGCTTCACTGCCTTTTTCCCTTAGTAAGAATAGAGATGCCAGGACTGAGTGATCGCCGTCGGGGGACCGACATCGCGGGCGACTAGGACAGGTAAGTGTCCTCATTAAAATTTCAGCAGTTACAGTGTTAGTAGCTGCTGACTTTAAAAAAAAAAAAAAAAAAAAAAAAATCGTGATTGGAATCCCGCTTTTAATGGTTAGCTATGTTTTAGCTGAAATGTGTTCAGAATAATGAGACTAAAGGGGTGACATGTATAGATCAAAACTGTATGGATGTGCCGTGCATTGCCAGTCCTTACTTGCACCCCAATGCACATATATAGTAAAAGCCCCACAACACAGATCACACCCCATCATACTGTGGATGAATAGTGTGATAAAGTACGATCTATCTCTCTGCACTGTTCTATTTTCCTATTTGTGTATAGAAGCAATATGTCTCTCTGCTATTCCAAAGGAATGAGATTTTCAGCTCCTCTGCAAGATCTTTTCTGCTGCATCCTATTAAAATTCAAATGAATGAATAACTTACAGATTGGCATAAGTAAATAACATTGTTTTTGAATAAAAAGTATATACTGTTTATGACTATGTTTCTGTCTGATGTGTATTGAATACATTCCGCTTATCTAGTTGCTTGGTTTGGCAATCTCTGTTTTTATACAGAGCTCCCTTCACTATTTACCATATGATTTGTAGATTGAATTCTCTTTAAACTCTTAGAGTATGCAGTTTTCAGGGTTGGATCGAAGGACATAAACCTACAAAAATAATTAAGGTTCTTGCTTTTAGATTCATGCAGGATTTTTGTCTTGTAGTAATCTTCCAGGTCAGCAATTTGAGAGATGTTTTGGTTCCCCTTTTCAGGAAAACACAAGTGGGGGCTGGAGCCATTTCATTTTTAATAGCTTTGCACCATCTCCTTCACTGTGAAGACAAGCTGTGTTTTTTTTTTTTTTGATAATTTTTTTTTTTTTTTTTTAATGCCTAGACATAGGGCCAATGTCTCATTGTCTAAGGATGTTGGGTTACTCAGAGAGGTTAGCTTTGCCATCTCCCCCCAAACTCCTCCATAATTCATTGAACATAAAAGCCCCTGGTGCTATTAAAGCTTTATTTATATTTTAGTTACTGGTGGGCATTATGTAAATGCCAAGAATCTCGGGTAAAAATGTAGTAGTAACTTTTTTATTTTTTTCTTCTTTTATTATGTCGATCAAAAATTGAAGGCATCAAATATAGAAAATAAAAAACTGTGTTTGACACAAGTGTGTGTGTGTGCGCGTGTGTGTATTATATAATCTATATCGTAGCAGCGGTCAGCATCCCAGCCCCGGTTCACACTCAATGCAGGTAATGAAAAAAATGGGAAAGGATCGCCATAGGTAAAACCAGGTGGTATGATTTATTTGGTGGTTAAAAGCAGTAACGCTCACAAGCGTAAGGATATCTCCAGTATGAAATGTAAAATGCAAGCCGGCCGGCTACAATACGAACGCCTGTGCAAATGGGATGTGAAACTGCGTGGCGATTTCCTGCTGAGCCCTGACACTGTGGTCGGTCTACGTGCCTCCGTCATCCGCAGCCCTGCTCTGTCCTCTCCCCCCTTCTTGCCTGTCTGCTCGTGTCGGCGACCCCTCTTATAACTACTATAAAATCCTCCCATCCACTCTAACATAAAAATACTTGCCCCTGTGTTATATAAAAAATATGCAGATTTGTACCTATATCAGAGTGGCTCACGTGACTCCTCCCTCCCGGATGATTTCATCGTGACATGTCCGATGGAGTTGTCAGTCGAGGAGTCACGTGATCGCCGGGAGCCGCTCTGATATAGGTACAGATGAGCATATTTTTTAAATGTAACACTGGAACACATATTGTTTTTACAGAGAAGATGGAAGGTTTTTATTGTAGTGGCTTAACAACCACTTTGGTTAAAAAACGCGCATGCAGAAAAGCATCGAACGCATTCGGACTGTGTTTCTTTGGTGTGAACTGGCCCTTAGGAAAGTGTCTTGGGTACAGGACTGAAACTTGTAAAACATAAGAAGTTCTTCCTATGTATCCGTTCCTCCTTAAGGCCTCTTGCACACTATAGCTTTAAAAAGCTCAGTACATCCTAAATGAGTCCCATTTCAGCAATCCGGTCACTTGTTTAGATCTTGAAATTGCATTAAAGGAATTTTTTACCCTGAATGACTCATTGCTACGATCAGAGGTTCCCCGATTAAGACAGCTGCCAGGTATAGGAGACACTATAATGCTTTATTGAAAAGAGGGATTTAGCCGCCCTACTCAAAGAACACAAAAAAAAATTCCCCATCTAGACCCACGGGCAAGAATTAAGTCCACTCGCCTGGACAACTGCGTTGTACTCGGGCAAAATGTTATTCCCAATTGGATAAACCGGGTAAACTTTTATTGTGTCCCTAAGACCAGGAAATCTGATGGGTTCCTTCACTCAAAATCCTAAATCGGTTCTGCCGGAATTCCACAAAAAATTGTTTAACTATTGCAAGATCACAGGCCAGCAGGAGATTGATGCATTTTGTCTAAATCTTGTCCTTCCTGACCTTACAAGATGAACATGGAGCCTTTCTAGATAAAGATATCACTGTGGAAGAGGTTCTGGCTGCTGTAAAACACACGCACGCACGCATATATATATATATATATATATATATATATTTTTTTTTAAGGGGGTTAACTGTGTTCCCAAGATGTGTTCCAACTGTGTGGAGTATGGCTGACTAGAGGAGGAGGCAGATCATTGTTCCTACTTATTAGGAACGCATGATCTCTCTCCTCTCCCCTGATGGAACTGGAATGTGTTTGTTTACACACGCAAACATCCCGGTTCTCCCTCCGTCCATGAGCCATCGCGGGTGCCCGGCGGTCATCACGCCTGCTGGGCATGCGCATTGATTCTGTGACGGTCTGTGGGCGTAAGCACACCTGCTACAGCGTCTTAAAGAGCTGACGTACAGCTACGGCGGCTCGCGCAGGGGAGCCAACCTGCTGCAGTATAACTATTTTTGTTTTCTTGTTCACCTGTTAATTTGATGCACATGGAGCAAGCGAGGATTGTTCGCTGTTCTACTGACTGTTCTTTATTGTTTTACCAAAACAAATAATAAAAACCAATGAAACAGAAATAGCTCAGTACATTAACGCAGAAATTGCACAAAAATGTGCACAAATGCATACAAAAAAAAAAAGTCTGAGAAAGATGCTCAAACAGGAGTATTGTGTGCCTAATGCATTGCATGCATGCATTAAGGTACAAAGTCTTTCCTTTACAGCTACTAGATTTTTTTGGAGTTGGTGTTCCTTGTTTGCTGCTTGGTCACAAGATCAGTGATCGAGATCCATGCATTATCCATCTGCTATAGTGCGAGAATATTGAAGTGAGGCTATGTTGCATAAAGCAACCACCAAAAGATATAACTGCGATAACCAGTTTGGTGGTTTACAATTGATCAGTGTATGTGTAAAGACTGAAGAAATTAAAGACTTTCAGCCTGAGCTTTTTTGGCTGGGCTTCTCCCCTGGGTCACTCCTGTGAACAGTTTTTAGCGGAGAGCGGTCTGAAGTCCGCTCTTCGCTGACGTCACTGCCATCAGTCGGGGCAGCGAGTCATCGCGACTTCCAAGTCGGGATTCGCCAGCTGCCTAGATTGATGGCAGTCTCAGCGAGCCACTGAGACAGCCTCTTCCCGCCGCTCCACACTCCAGTGAGCGTGGAGAAGCAGATAGGAAAGAAGCTGACTGTCAGGAGCTTTCCTCTCGGGGAGGAGTGAGAACCGAGCCATCAGCGGTTTTCGGAGGCTCGGTTCTGAGTTCAGAGACGGTGGGGGACAGCTGCAGCATCGGTCCGATGCTCCATCCACATAGGTAAGTATGAATAAAAAATAAGCCCGTACTTTTCTTCTAAATGTTCAGAAAGATTATTCCCCATTGGATACAGATTTAACTTGTTGGTGTCCAATAAATAACTGATTTGGATGGACTAATCTTTTTATTTTTCAACTGTGACCAAAGATGCGCTATGGTCTGTTTTTGGCTCCATTCACCCTTGGTGCAATTTTAGATGTGACTTTAGATGCATAGAAGGGAAATCGCATTGTTTTTCAATGGTGCCCATTCACATCAATGTAACTCGGCATGGTGCGCTTTTTGTAAAAGGTTACTGTACGGTTTTGGTGCCATTCCAGCATGGATGTTTTTTTACAGCACTGTTGCAGATTTAAACTTAAAGTTCAGGTGGGCTTTAATGTGCCAGGCAATCATGTTTCATGCTGTGAATATTTACATTGTATTTAAGGGGTTGTAAAGGTTTGTCTTTTTTATTTTCTAAATTGGTTCCTTTAAGCTAGTGCAGGAATATGCAATTAGCGGACCTCCAGCTGTTGCAGAACTACAAGTCCCATGAGGCATAGCAAAACTCAGACAGCCACAAGCATGACACCCAGAAGCAGAGGCATGATGGGACTTGTAGTTTTGCAACAGCTGGAGGGCCGCTAATTGCATATCCCTGAGCTAGTGCATTGTTGGTTCACTTACCTTTTTTCCTTCTATTTCCCTTCTAAATGTTTTTTTTCTTTGTTTGATTTTCTCATTTCCTGTTTCTTACGGAACAGGAAATGAGAAATTCAGACAAAGAAAACAAAGAAAAAAAACATTTAGAACGGAAATCGAAGGAAAAGGTAAGTGAACCAACAATGCACTAGCTTAAAGGGGTAGTAAAGACAAAAATATTTTCCTCTTAAATTTAAGTCTGACAGTAGCTGATAAAGTAAAAAGTAATGTTTTGCATTATAATTAGTTTGATACCTGTTGAAATCGAGCTGTTTTATTCACCTCCATCACTCCTGAATCATTATTCTCACTGACTTCCTGGTTTGCGGTGCGCATTCATTCTTGCAACATCATGGCCTAATGGGAACTACAGTTCCCATTAGGCTTAGCCTCCATGCCTGTGAGGGATAAGAGAGCATCTACACGCAGGGCTGTAGTCATAGGGAGGGGGTGAGCACATTCTGCTTTCCACCATGCAAAACAGCTCAGATGCTGGTGGAAAGCAAGAAGAGGAGAGACGGGAAATGGCATTTTCAAACCTGGATTACTGTATTTTGGAGGTCAAAAGGAAAAACGAGGTAAGTGATATTTAAATGCTCTAGCTTACAGCAATCAATTGATCTAATAAAAAATGAACCTTTAGTGTTCCTTTAAAGCAACCTATTTAGAAAATAAAAAACAAACCTTTACAACCCCTTTAAACACTGTAACTGCTATTTTTGCCCATAATGTTTTTTTTATTTTATTTTTTAAGAATGCATACTGTATACATTTCACAAAAACTTTCTGTTAAACATAACAAAAAACTTAAAATATTTTATAGCTTAAAGCCCAGAAATTATCCAAGTAGGTCTAAACTGCTCATCCAAAGGAGTGATGACATTGGGTGAGTTTCAGAAAACACCAGACGTTTAGAGCAGTTTTTTTTTTTTTTCTTTTTTTTTTTTCTTTTTGGATAGACCAGGATTGGTTAAAACTCCTGTCTGGGCTTTTTTTTTTTTTTCATTATCTGTGCCCTATTCAGATTTCCCTTTTACTACTTGTCCCATGGACACAGCAGAAAGTGAGAGGAGAAATGTGAGGTCAAATCTGTTGTCCCCAATAAAAGATTTTTGCTCTTTTTGTTCTGGTGACAACTTGGTACTGTATTTCAAATATAACTTCTTATTTATGCCTCCTAGTGACCACTGTCATGGGGAAATAAAAATGAGCAAATCTTCCTAGCTGGGACAAAGACCTGGCACAGGATTGTGTTCTAACCTCTAATGATCCTATAGGGAAAAAAATGGTTGTCACATGATGCATCTTATATTTAAAGCTATACTCTAGGCCAGAGGTCTCAAACTGGCGGCCCTCCAGCTGTTGTGAAACTACAAGTCCCATGATGCATTGCAGGGCTGACAATTACAAGCATGACTCTCACAGGCAGAGGCATGATGGGACTTGTAGTTTTGCGACAGCTGGAGGGCCGCCAGTTTGAGACCCCTGCTCTAGGCAGACATTTTGTAGACACCAATGATTTAAAGCGGTATTAAATTCAAAACCAAAAATCTAATATATTGCAGCTTACCATCTCACACTTTATAAGCAGATTACAGCCAACCGATTTCTTTATTTTATGAGATAAAGGTTTTGCATGAATACATAAAAACTGATTGTTCCAAGCACGCCTGCCAGTGTTAAATGTTTTTTCTCATGCCTGTAAGTGTGAGAGAGTTCTTTGAAAAACTGACTTGCTGGCTGGATCACCAGATTAAAACAGAAGAGCGAGCCTATAGAAAACGAATACAGCCACCCCATCTAAGAATTGGTAAGCTGCAATATGTTTGCTATTGGGTTTAAAGGGTAAGTTCACCTTTTACATAAAATCTGTAAGGTGAATTTACACTGGACGATCTCCCGCTGTGAGACATCGTATAGCCGCTTTACCTGTCTGGGGATTTGAAATCTCTGCATCTTTCTCTCCTCTACTGCCCAGCTGACAGGCTGGAATGCCTTCTATACTTACCTTTACAGAGTACCTTTAGGAGATTAAGCCACAGGGATTTCAATCTCCTAAATGTATATGTAAAGGTACATATATAGGAGGCATTCTAATTGGTCGGCGCCAACCAATCAGAACCTGCAATGGCTCAGCCTGTCAGGAGTAGGGTAAAGGGTTGCCCTGTGCAAAACCATTATACAGAGCAGGTAAGTATATTCATTGTTTTAATATGATGTTAATATTACTTTAAGTAATGCACTTATTACAACAAAATAAGTATTAACTGGGTTTTTTTTTTTTGCTTTTTTAAATAGGTACTTGGATTGTGTAGTTTGTCTTATTGCTACTAACATTTTTTTTTCCACTGGGGTAGATGTTTGTCTTGTCTTGGGATCTTGCTAATATGGTTGTACCATCTGTGACGTGCTATTTAATAGTACCTAATTTGTGTTGTTATTGCTGTTACCGTTTTGTTTACATTTTACCTGTGTTGTCTCCACATCTTCATCTTTCATTCTCTCTCCCGCTATCGTGCAGAGAGTTCGTCCAGGAAGACAAAATCTGCTTGGGATGAGAGTAGGCACGAGACCTATGGTAAGATCTTGGTGCCAGCGTGGATCTTTGCCACCTGCACATGCATTGCTGTGTCTCTTACCTGTGTGCATTTGCATGGCATCTTTTGTCTTGGAGTAAGGGACTTTGTGGCTTTGAGTTCTCCTGCTGTCGCTTTACAGCATGCTCTTTTTATAATCTGCTTTTCTGTGGCGATCACATTCATGGCTCTACAAACTGTCTACTGAAATCATTTGAAACCTAATTGACTTTAATTGATTTATTTTTCTGGATTCTGCAACTGGCTAAAAGCTTGTAGCTTACTTTGAAAATTGTAATCTTAAAGTGTAATAAAAGGCAAAACTTTTTTTTTTTGTTTTAAATATAGTGGCGTGGATTAGAACACCTGTCAGTTTTTAATTAAAAATATAATCAAATGAGCCCCAACACAATCGCCAAATCTCACCAGAATATATAATATATAAATAAAAGTGTGACGTGCATTTGTATTCAGCCCCCTTTACTCTGAAACCCCCTAACTAAGATCTAGCAGGACCAATTTCCTTCAGAAGTTGCCCAGTTAGTGAATAGAGTCCATCTGTGTGTAATTTAATCTCGGTATAAATACAGCTGTTCTGTGAAGCCCTCAGAGGTTTGTTAGAGAACATTAGTGAACAAACGGCATAGGAACACACTAGACAGGTCAGGGATAAAGTTTTTTTTTTTCACAAGAAAAGGGATAAAGTTTAAAGCAGGGTTAGGTTATAAAAAAAAAAAAAAAGCTTTGAACATCTCACGGAGCACTGTTCAATCCATCATCCGGAAATGGAAAGAGTATGGCACAGCTAACTGCAAACTTACCAAGACATGGCTGTCCACCTAAACTGACAGTCCGGGCAAGGAGAACATTAATCGGAGAAGCAGCCACGAGGCCCATAGTAACTCTGGAGGAGCTGCAGAGATCCACAGCTCAGATGGGAGAATTTATCCACAGGACAACTATTGGTTGTGCGCTTCACAAATTTGGCCTATATGGAAGAGAAGGAAGAAAGCCATTGTTTGAAAGCCATAAAAAGTCCCATTTGCAGTTTGCGAGAAGCCATGTGGAGGACACGGCAAACATGGAAGAAGGTCATCTGGTCAGAATTTTTTTTTTTCAGCATTAAAGCAAAACGCTATGCGTGGCAGAAAGCTAACACTACACATCACCCTGAACACCCCACTGTGAAACATGGTGGTGGCAGAATCGTGTTGTGGGGATGCTTTTCTTCAGCAGGGACAGGGAAAGCTGGTCAGAGTTAATTCCAATATAGATGGAGCCAACTACAGGGCAATCTTAGAAGAAAACCTGTTAGTCTGCAAAAGATTTGAGACTGGTGTGGAGAGTTACTTTCCAGCAGAACAGCAAGTCAAAACCTACAGCCAGAGCTCCAGTGGAATGGAAGACTGGGCAAAAATGTCCATCTCTAGATGTGCAAAGCTGGTAGAGACATCCCCAAAAAGTCTTGCAGCAAAAGGTGGTTCTACAGAGTATTGACTCAGGGGGGCTGAATACAAATGCACTCCACTTTTTTTCACATATTTATTTGTAAAAAAATGTTAATTTTTCATTCCACTTCTTCACAATTATGTGCCACTTTGTGTTGGTCTATCACAGGGGGTCTCCAAACATTTTAAACAAAGGGCCGGTTTACTGTCCTTCAGATTTTTGGGGGGCCAGTCTGTGGCCAGCAAGAGTATAAAATGTCTAGGTGTCAGTGGGAATAAGGAGAGAACTAGTGTCCCATCATTGGTGGCGGTGGGAAAAATAGTACCCAATCGTATCTGTCAGAGGGAGAAATAATTCCCCATAATTGGTGTTGGTGACAGAAATTATGCCCTACTGTTGGTGTCCTCGAATAGTGCCTTTTACCACTGGTCTATCGCATAAAATCCCAATAAAATAAATTTTTACGTTTTTTTTTTTTTTTTTTTTTGGTTGTAATGTGTCAAAATGTGAAACCTCTCAAGGGGTATGAATACTTCTTCAAGGCACTGTGTATGTACGGGTTTGCTACCACTTTTAATCTAAGTGATAACATAAAATCCTTAAATACTTTTAAATAAAAATCAGCAACAAAATGTTCTTGCATGCTGGCAGTGGTATGACTTATCCAAAGTAAAGTGAACAAAATGCACTTCAAATATATACATGTGTATTATACACCCTTGTGCATAAGTGAAAAAAACAAACAAACCATAAAGTCCAACATAAATATATTCCTCCTCTGTCTCTTCTGTGTTTATGTTGCACAATTTATCCCAAAACCTAATGAGGAGTATTTTATTCATTTACATTGGAATTTATATTTTTGTTTTTCACTGTATGCACAAGGTGTGTAACATAGTGGTATATTTGGAGTGTATTTTATTTTTTCTCACTTCATTTTGGATAAGTCGTACAACTGGCAGCATGCAGGAACATTTTAAGCTGTCTGGTTTTTATTGCCATCTGTGCCAACTTTAGGAAGATTCACCCTCTATTTGTCCTGTTAACCGTTCAAAAAAGTGTAGAAGAAAATTCAAAATTTAGGTTGGCTTCAGTGCTCTAAGGCTCCATGCACACTGGACGCTAAAATAATGTTATAAAAATGGCAGTAGCTTTGCAGTGATTATTTCAATGTTTTTTTAGTGTTTTTGCAATAGAGTTTTTAGCATTTTTCTTTTTTTTTTTCAATGGATCAAAAACGTTAAATGCTGGTGAGCCACGTTTTTGAGCGTTTATCGACATTTATCAGCGTTTGGCGTTTTTTGTGGCCAGAAAAACGACTCCTAAACGCGATTTTAGGGCGTTCAGAAAACAGCCCATAAACTTCACCACTGATAAATGTCCAAAAACATCCATGGACACATAGGATAACATAGAGTGGAGTTTTTGTGCTTGGGGGGGGGGGGGGGGGAAAAAAGCCAGTTTATGAGCTTCAGTGTGCATCGAACCTAATAGAGGGGGAATCTTCCAGTGGGGACACGAGTTCTGTGGTGACTCTGGTGCCACACTTTGGAAGTGCAGGGAAATCTCCCAAATGGAACACAGATGGCAAAAAAGGGGATATAACCCTCCCCTACTCTATCCAAAATGTGTGTGTGGAAGGGGGGGGGGGGGGGGTTTTGCCTTTTGTTAGACTTTAACTGTTTAACACTGATCAGCCGTAAAATTATGACCACCCATCTAATATTGGGTAGGTCCCTTTTTGCAGCCAAACAGCCCTGACCTATCGAGGCATGGACTCCAAAGTTACATCCATGGCTCAAAGAACATTGCCCAGCACATCACATTGCCCTCACCGAATTGCCTTCTTCCCATACTGCATCCTGATGCCATCTCTTCCCCAGGTTGGCAACACAAATGCACATAGCCATCCGTATGCTGTGAAGGAAAACACAATTGATCAGACCAGGCCACCTTCTGCCATTGC